>NC_052132.2:22850169-23161554 GCF_016086655.4 Lepeophtheirus salmonis
TTGGCCTCGAAGCTCATTGGAACTCAATCCCATGGACTTCTTTTGTGATGGGTGCAGTTGAGCGACACGCAAACAGATCCTCCTCTAACACCAAATTCAATGCTATTCTCAGGATCCGGGATGAATTCCGGAATATGCCAAAAGAAACCGTCATCAAGATCTGGTGTGTTTCCAAGGCTAGTTTTGGACAAAACTGACGCCAAAAGCGATTATAATGAGTGATTTTTTTATTCAACTTTCATTTGGCATTGGTTTTTCCTAAAATTGGATATTTTTTTAAAAATCGTTTTACTTTTAAAATAGAGGTCTCAGGCTGTATAGTATATGATATTAACATTTTGGGATGATATCGTACACAAACTAATTTTAGGCCTTAAAATTGGTCTACTGAAAGAAATTACAAATATTATTTTCTTACAATACTGATATGAGTATCATGCTAAAAATTTACCAAAATCAGTGGACGAATAGGTTCAAAATTAAAAAAGTAGTTGTTTTTATGGTTTAAAGTTAGAACAAGTAAACCGAACGATATCAACCGAAGGTTTGGCTGACTTCAAACACTTTGATGTATATATATATATATTTTTTTTTTAATAATGTGGCAAGTAAACTAATAATGATACAAAAAATATAATTAAGTTGAAATGTAGCCAAATACCTCTTGTTTAATAGGGATCTAACTTTTTTTAAATTTGGCTCATCCTTGAATGTTCACTATATCTTTTTTTTTTAAACAATAACTTTTATTTATGTATGCACTACATATGAATAATTAGTTAAGTTAATTTACATGGTCGTGATTTTTATATATGTTATGAGGAAATATTCAAATAATATGAAACGCCGGTATGTACACACACAAAAAAACCCGGAAAATTATCGTTGTCACCCATCGGTGGAGAACAGTTTATCTGTCATGACGTTCTATTTAATTAGCTACAAGTAGCTATGAGATGAAGGAAGTAAACAAAAAAACCATCATATATCTAGCATTGATATATATGTATGCAGGAACTACAGCAATGTTGATCCTCAACGCTACCCTGAGTTTTACAAGGATTTACACTTATAACTCAACAACATATCGTCAGAGTTACTATTTGTCTTACACGCACGAGTGATTATTTTATACATATTGTTCTCTCTTTAAGAATGAAAGAATAATATGAACTGCTTTGTATTTAATCTCTGGTTAATGCTACTGATATTTTATTAGGTCATTTTTTCTTGTTCTTTTAATTGTGTCTTTAATATATGTATATATTCATTGCCCTTGTACTTAAAAGTAGAAAAAAATACATGAAGAACATAAATAAATAGAGAAAAACTTTTTTTTTCCTAGATTCTTCATAGATTAATCAAATTTTCTTTTTCTATAAATGTTAAAGATTTTAACTTAAATATTATATGTTTATATATGCTGAAAATCGGCATTAAATAAAGTAGGCGTGTAAGAGTCAACTTAATAAAAATATTAGATAACTAATTTGAAATGAACGTTATCGGTAATAAGGGGCCAAAAATATTCTATAATTTTCTAGTTCATAAAATATTTAATGCATGATTTTTTTTATAAATTTATTAAATACAGTTCAATATATAATCGAAAAGTATGATAAAAATCAATTGCTTTAAATTACCGTCCGAAAAGGATTATCGTTTTTTATTTGTACAGAATGTATAGGCAAATATATATCAACAAAATCTTGTTTTTTTTTTTTTTTTGTAGTTATACGATTTTTTGTCCTCGAGTGTTAAGAAACCCCAGGAAAGTATTCCCATTGTAATTTAAAGGGGAAAGTAACGGGTTGTTAATAATTAATGACTTTTTGTAAGATTTTGATTATAAAGAAATCATTCTCAAATGTAATTAATTTTAAATATTATAAATCTTCTTGCAATTGTTTAAATATTTGAAAACACGTCAAAGATTAACGTCTTCTTAAAGTTTCCTTCATTTCAAAGTTATTTAACATAACTAATTATCTGCTTTCACACAAAAATGATAAGTTTTCTTGTTCAATGGTTTTTTTAGTAGAAAATATGCATATACCTATAATCATTTGTAATTAAATTTACATAGATTTGAATAATTATTTCAAAGTTTTTAAATATTTTTTAAACAAATATAAGTAAGAAATCGTACATTTTCATGAAATAAAGATACCAAAAACTTGACATTTATATTGAATAGAATGTTTTTAATATATATTTTTAATACTTTTCAAATAGTGTTAGATTAAAAATTAACTACTTCAATTTTTTTTACTTCTTATGGGATAGTCTTCCCAGTTTTAAGATTATTTTTACTGATAAATTCGGGTCTTTTCTATATATTTTTTATAAATGCATAGGGCACGGCGTTACCTTGAAAAGCATAAAAATACAGTGTATTTTGTTGTTAGCTGTCGATGTTTTTGTATATTTGCAAAGTTTATTGGTTGAATTAGAATTAGCTATTTTTTAAACCGCGAACAATTACCAACAAAAGTTCAATAGTTGAGAAGATTCGGCTAACTAACAACTGATTTTGGACTTTTATTTATGTTTCTTTTCAAAGGAAAGGTTGTGTGACACATAAAGAATAAAAAAGATACAGATTTCATACCAATAACGTTTGCACAGAAAATAAATTACTCAAACTTGATACAAAAATAAGAATGTGGGAATAGAGTTTGATTGAATTTTTTTTAAAAGTTATCAAGAAGGTGAAACCACTGTACTTCAATGTAGGAAAAGACAAATAAGTAAAAAAGCTCATAATAAAGAAAAAAACAAATGTTTTAATATCTTACTGCAATATGCGTCCTCAGTTCTTGTGTATTTTTCAAACTACTCCGAGAATAGCTCGGATGTTGACCAAAAAATTATTTTTTCATTATTTATAAATAGTAAGCACTACTAATTTTTGGTTTTTATTCAGCCAACTAAAAAAGTTTGAGAAGGACTGATATGCAGATAACAGGCGTAGCTGTTGAGACTCGATCCACCACCATTTTTTTTTTTTTTTTTGGTTTGATCTTAAGTGATTCTTCTAGACCAATTTGGACCGAAAAATTGGTCCAAATTGGTGCACAGTGGACCGATTTTTTTTCGGTTTCACTTTATAGACCCATTTTTTTCGGTCTCATATATTATGAGAGACCAAATTTCTTTTTTTTCTAGATCAACCTTCATTGATTTTTTCAAAAAAAATCTCAAAAGTATACGATATGTTATAGAAAATAAATTTATTCAATCGATTACATAAGCAAATCAGTTGAGTGATACATACTAAGTCGTAAATATTCTTATTACTTCGACATAGTTTGTATTATTATTTTGTGACTGAAGTATGAGTAGATTATGTCTTTAGCAAAGTATAATTCAGATTAATTTTCTCTATCAAAGGTATTAACAACCCATCCAGTTATGGTTGTTGTTTCGCCAATAAATTTTTCATTGGCCATTGCGTGTGTAGATAAGCAAACGGGTAGGACAAATTTATATTTGATTCCAAAGGTCTCTCCCATTTTATCAAAGCAAAGTCTACAATTGATGAAAACTGAATTTCAGAACTAGTTCGAATTTGTTAATTTGGTTTATCTGCATTTTTTGCAACGCTGTGAGCCCCACAAATAACTGTGACACCACCTTCAGGATTTATGCAATGTCTAGTAGTTATAATCCAATTTTCATCCAAGATCGAACCGGTACACAAACCAGAGATAGTATACTGATACTAATGTCCTCATGATTATGGTAATTGTACAAAATGGAAAGATCATAAAAATTTAAGTATAAATTATGATTAATAAAATGAGTATTTATTTAATGTTGATTAACTAAATTAATATTTATTTAATTTAACTTGAAGTACATAAATACTATGGACTAAGATTCCAAGAATTGTGTTGTTGATTATTTTATATTTAAACATGTGATAATTTTGACTGTACAAAAGTAGATAAATTATGTAAATTTAATTTATTTTTTATATATGTATAAGGTATGTTGGGTACAAGTTATAATTTTGATATACATAAATGGAAACTTGTACAAGATAGTGACTATAAAAAAACCCCAAGGAATTAAAAAATATACTTGCTACTCGCTAAAATACTCCTTACTCTCCCTGATATTTTTTGCTAACTAACAAACTCGTCAGTCCAAAAATCTTGCATAAATAAAATATTTTGTGTGATGTATGTCTCACTTAGTAACAGAAAAAGGAAGAACGTATATTAAATACGAATCAAAAAATGGAATTAGGAAGAGAATGAGCGAGTTAATCATAGTATGTATCTTCAATCTTCATTATATTTATGGTTGAAGAAGGAACATGGCAAGTTAGCAATGCCAATATATAAATCACAGGGTCAAACATTTGAAAAATTGCTTTATATTTACCAAAATCAGTATTTTCACATGGTCAATTAAATGTTGCATTTTCAAGAGTGTCAAAAGAAAGTGCAAGTTTTAATATATTAACATAAAATGAACAGGAAATAAGAGAAAATGTTGTATACAAGGAAGTTTTGCTATAGAAATTTACCTAATATAAAATTATAGCTTATAGTAAATTGGTTTTTCTAAATTTTAACAGAAATAAGCTATTTTTCATTGGCTATCTTTAAGATAATTCGTACTAGTCACATTTTAAAAAGAATGTTTGAAAACCTGTCATTTAATTTTTTCCCCCACAGTTTATGTTAAACATATTAATCTCAAAATTAACTTAACTTATTTGAATCGCGGTGATAAACGTAATTCAACAGTTTATATAATCAATACGTCAATCTATTACCATAACTGGCTTTTATCCAATAGTTTTTGTTTTTTTAGAGTTCCTTCAATTAGTCAAATGAACAGGTATAAGTAAACATTTTAATATTACATTTACACCATCTGATCTAGAAATAGTCTTTGAAGTCTATATAGATGAAGTATATTAATTTATCTAGGAAAGACCAGGTTTCAAACTTACACACATTGAGTTCAAGAGCGTAATTTCTCCTGAGCACATTGTCAATTGAACTACGTCATTCCATGTTTATAAGAACTTATTATTGAAGAGAAGAGTAGATTTTGTGCAGATTTGTCCAACCCTAAGCTCTACAATGAGTAATCTTGTGTCTAAGGATCTCGAAAAAAGGATAAATGACTAAATGGATCCATAAAATCAAGGTATAATGAATTAATGTCTAGATGAGGGAAGATCATAGTCCAGAACAAAAATCTTTATTCTATGCTTTGCTTCGATGACAATGATTATCTTGATACATATTTATTAAATGGCATTCTTGTAACAAAAAAAAAGTGATTTTGTTGGATAATGTTTCTGAAGAGACTATATAATGAACCCTCAGACTCTTTACATATATCATCAACAGGCATGAGCTAAAATATGTACGCAATTAATATAAAACGTATTGTAATTACCATGCTAGATTACTAATTGGACATGAGAAAGCTATCTTTAAAATGTGTACCCTATTTGCTTCATATCTTTTTTATGATATCCACGATACGAATTGCAAAGAAAATTCAGTAGGAGTTATTTTATGCAAAAATGGCTGACCATGTCCGCCAGCTCGTAACAGTCAAATTTGGATTCCTAGATCTCCATTCAAACTGACTACCACTAGAATGGAATAAGAACAAAATGCCGAATAGAACGACAAAAAATCGAGCAGAAAATGTAGAACAACAAAATTTCGAACGTACAAAAAGAAGAACGGTCAAAATGTCGAATGTAGAACGAACAAATTCACAGGAATATTTCAAAATAAAATAAATTCTTCAAATTTTGAGAAATTACAACCATATTATCTATTTAGGTTTTAAAATATTCCCTTATTCACTCAGCTATAGATTTGTACATAGTAAATTCTTAAAACATTTTAGTGTCGATATCATACTAAAACTATATTCAATATTATTTTTCTTTTAAAGCATTTTCTTTTAAAATATAATAAATTTACAAATTATTCCCAGTAGTCATGATATATACAAAGGATTCGATTTTATTTTAAATTGGACAAAAATTGTTTAAAGTCTTTTTATTTAAATCATCATATATTTTATTACGCTTCTTTATTTATTTGATATCCATTTTGGAGTTGTTGAATTAAAATTTCTGTTGAGGCTTTGCTCAAGACTAACTTTACGGTGTAGCTTTTCGGTTGTTAGGTGGTATAGTTGTAGATACATAAAAAAAAGCATCATACCATTCCTTCACGGAGTTCTTGGTTCTCATGAATTCATTTTCTACTTTCACAGACATTCCGATTGCCGAATGTTTATTTCAAATTTTGATTTTCCTTTCCTCACGTTTTAAATTGTTCCAATCCATGTCAATTCAATATACTGCAAAAACATTACAAACAATCCATTAGTTTTTTTACTCAATTGTATTTTCAAATCTTTGAAACACATTATCAACTTTATAGGAACAAATGTAAGAGCTTTTAGTTACATTGTAATCCTTTTGTTACTCTCTTCCATATGCTATCCTTGTAATCCAAGGCTTTGAATTTTTCCCCATGACACCTGACAAAAAAGGAATGCCCACCCAAAAATTTTGTTTCAGGAAAAATTACAAAAAAATAGAAAAAGAAGTAGAATCTCCATCTATGGTTACGCCCAAAAATGATTAAACTTATTTTTTATGTTTTACCAGTTAGTATGGCACTGGGTCAACGAGATGCAAATCTTTATTTTATTATAATATCGATGTATGTTATAGTGTTATAACTGTCCATCCCAAGAGTAGTTTTTTTGGACCTTTCACATTTATAGTGAAGAGAAAGCATATCAATGGTTCTTAAATATGAAAGAAAACAAAGAACATGTTATTTTGTTGCTACTTTATTAGCACATGTATTCGCATAACTGCAAAAAGTAGACTAAATTTGAACTGTGAATTCTTAAATTTGTGAGTTTTTTTATTTATTAGGAAATAATAAATTATAGAAATTTGTATTACTCATTTTATCAGATGCCTTCTCTATGAGAATTAAGAAAGAATGAGGAAAGCATTTTTTTTTTTTAATTAGAAGAAAGAAAAATAAATACTATTTTTGATGTATTCTCTTTAAGTTCCCCTCGCTTTAGACCATACCTTTTTCTTACAAACTTTCAAACCAAATAACAATGTACAAAATAATTTTAAAGAAACAATGTTTTATGAAGCATTTTTTTTCTTTGAGTATTGTTAAAAAAAATACATAATTACGATTTACAAACGACGTATTCATGTTTCTCTTCATTAAAATACTATAATCAAAGAAGGTGTTATTTAGTAGATTATCACAAATACAAGGTTTGTGAACTTATAAAGTTATAGCGGACCTTTAAGTACTCTAGGTACTTAAATGAAAATTGACAAAATAACTTGTATTAATCTGTTTTTCAACAAGGAATGCTAAAATACTTGAGTTAGACCATAACGGAAAAGTTATATGTTAAACAAAATCTGCGAAACTAAGCATTCATTTATTAACTAAAACTTTTTAATTAAACTCAATTAGGTTATTAAAAATTGCAATTGAAATAAATAGGCTGTTTTAAGATATCTAAAAAAAATCAGCCATCAAACGTATCCCAAAATAGCTAAAAAAATCTTGACTCAACTATTTCCAAAAAAATTTGCCCAGTCAGCATTTGTGAAATAATGCTTTTTGAATATCACAGCGTAATGAAACCAATTTTGGATAAACCAGATTTAGCACCGTTTTATACTTTTTATTTTTAATAAATACAAAAACCACTCTTTAAACACCGTTTTAAGTTGATTAAAGGCATCAAACGTATGAGGTTACATTTTTTAAAGCTTTTCCGACGGAAAAGGGTTTTTGACTATTTCAAGGATTGGAAACCCCACTTTTCTAAGTGCATTGTACTCAGAGAAGATCACTTTAAAGACAATGCACATAGCTTTTTAACTTATGTCACAAATTGCATCATAATTGAAGGTGACGCCATATTTGAGGCTCATAATACATATTTTTATTATATAAAACGGACAGATTTTATTTAACAAAATTATGAAAAAATATCATAAAATAACTTGTATTGAATACTACTTGATACTAAAGAAAAACAGTGATATTTGAATTAAATCAAATTAAATATACAGAAAATCTCTTTAAAATGGCTATATTTGTATAGTTCAATTTGTTTTGAATTAATTAACGACGGCGTAAAAGTAGGATAATTAAAGAACAATATTTTGTCCTTGCAAATATAATAGTTAATTTATTGTTTACATTAAGTAAATAAGAATATAAAATGGAGATTAATATATTTTAAATACACATCAAGATATAACACGTCAACACAAGATATAGATGAAAAATTTTGTTTTATCCGTCAAGTAAAAGCTGAAAAACTAAGCTTTTACATAATGTCAAGAAATTTTTAATTAAACTCACTAAACGTATCAAAAAATGAGATTAAACAAAAGATAACGTAAAAATTGTTAACCATTTTTTATATGAATTTTATGGTAGGAATCCTACAAATTTTGTCAGTCCCATTTTTACATCCAAATTAAAGACACCAGTTAGCCATTTTTCTAAATTCTAATTAAGAAAGTTTTAAATCCATATAAAACTTGGTTTTTTAGGAACCTAATATGGCCGATATCAATAATAATGACATCACATTAAAACGTTATATTCGATTTTAACAACAATTTATTTTTTTGATAAGCCATATATAATATATAACTTTATTTGATTGGACACTATATATTTTGGAAAGTTCCAAATATTTGATTCTGAAATTATGATGAAATTTATTGTACTAACAAATATTTCTCAGGGTTAAATATCTACATGAAATTTCTGGGAAATGTCACATAAATAACTTAATTATTTTTGTAGATAAAAAATAATTTTTCTTTATGTCATTCACTAAATGAAAAGTTAGATACATCAAGTTTATCAATTTGAGATAAGGATGTATCGGCTCCGAAATTTTGATGCTCCGTCTGGTATTATCCAAAAATTTTAGAACACGTTCGAATCAAACGCAAAATCAGTTCGATAGAATAAACGAAGTTATCAGAAATCAATTTTTTATCATTTTCATAAGCCTAATTTAGACTTTGATTATCCTTAAATTAAAAATAGTGGCAGAATATTCATATTTTTTATAAATAGTTTAAGTTTACTAAATTTTTATAAATTTCAAAGCTTTACCATAGTATTAGTAAAAAAGATGTCCTTCAAAGGGAATTTTAAAATTTGGGACGTTTTTCAAGGAGCGATAAGAGGGAGAAGACAGTCCTGGAAATGACATAGGACGGGACTGATTTTATGTTCATATTAAGGACTGATCTTACCCTAATTTGTATTTTATTTAAATTATATTCTATGCGCATCCAAACAAATGAGGCCCAATTAAGCATCAGATAACAAACCTATGAATAACTATTTTAATATAATTTCATGTTCTTAATGTAGAAAATATATATTATACATTTTCTATAATTATACCTATCTAAAAATTATGCTTATAATATAAAATAAATAACTTTTCCCTATAACTCAATACATATCACATTTGATACATGAGTTATGGAATCTTCTATTTGAAGAGTTTGACAATTTTTTGGTGCAAAAATTTCATATATTAAATTGGAAATATACAATCAATATAAAAATGCAATTTTGTTACTTATGACCTTCCAGTTTTGCAAATATATTGAAAAATATACAAAACCATATGTTTTTTTGTTGTTTTTTTGAAAAAATTACAAATCTATTTTTTGTGTTGTTACACGGAAAAAGTCACTCATTTTTTTATAAATATCAACAAGTACAACCAGTCAGTTGTTTTGAATGGTTATCACGTTCTAAATTTACTAAAACTTACTCAAAGACAATTTCCCGGAAAATCAAACACCCTATTATTCACATAGTAGTGTTGTATCGACTCGACTCAATCGATTGATTTTATTGTCAAATTCGGAAAAAACCGAGTCAACTTCATATTTTTATAGAGACCCATTGATTTTTATTCGTAAACCTCATCAAACGTTTTGAGTTTCGTAACACGATTAGTAACTGTGATTTATTAATAAATTACAGTTACTAATAAGATGCTTCTAATATCTGAGGATATAAAACTAGACAGGTGGAACAAGTTAGAATTTTACTGCAAATTAAGAAGAATTTTATCCATTAATCTCGACCAGACATTTTAAAACCTTCAGTGGTATCTTAAAATAGTACCAAATTTCAGTCCATTTTGTAAAATTTTTTTCATTTCTATTTTATATGACCTTCTTCTTCATGCCTGACATATACTTACCCTTCCAAAAAAGATTGTTTTCACCATATATTTGTCAGTTTTTATATTCATATAAGTTTTGCATGTATCTTCTGATTTCTATATTTGATCTTTCGGAGGAAATGAAATTTTAATTACATTGTTTATACAAACGCAATTTTACTTTCATATACATACGTAACCAATATTTATAAATAAATACCTTGCTGTTGACAAAAAAAAAAAGTTGACCTATAGCGAAGCAAGTCAACTACTCTTAAGGGTCTTCTTAAAAATATGTAAATTTTTATCATAAAAATGTTCATCCTTTTATAATAAAATAATTAAAATGCAAAATAATTCAAAAATTTAAGAAAATATTTTCTACTTCACGTTTTTTTTTTTTCAAGTTCTTCTACTTTTTAAAATACTCAAAACTTTTACTTTTGATTATATGTACCAAGTAATATGTCCATACAAAAAAAAATACTAATTTGATGCATTCATCATTTTATTAGCATATAATTAAAAAAAACAATCCTCATTCAAATAATTAACTTTAATGTTGTCGTAGATTTGAATTTTAACATAGGAAATGGTAATTTACTACAATTTCAAGATATTTATTGTGAGTCAAGATTAGGGATGTTACAAATAGCAGATCCGAGCGGATTCATGAACTGATAAAATGCGAAAACTGTTTATCCAGTTCGTGAGTTGTGAATTATGGAAAATCTTTAGGAGTCCTTGTATATGCTATAGAACGTCTCATATCCGGGGATATATGGGTGTCCCATAAATTCAATATTGTTGACTGCACTTGTTTTAACCTAAATTTTATTTTATTTTTATAGCTAAGAAGTTAAACTATGTTTTATATTTGATAATAATTGTACCAAAAGGAAGTTCGAATATTTTGTAATCTTCTAAATATTATCATTTTTCCACATTTAAGAAAACAACTTTAAAACTTTATAACTTCTTTTTTTTTTTTTTTGAAGAAATGATTTTATAATCAAATATATGTTAGTATATACATTGAGACATGTATTTTTAAAATATTGTAAGTTCTCATGTATTCATGAGAAGTTATTCATATTTGAATTCTCTGAAACTCTTGTTTCCTTATGGGTGTGAAGAGAATTTTTTATTTATTTTGTCAATGTATCAACTTCTTTGATGTATGAATACATTAAATTTAATTAAATATACGTAATGGAAAACAAAGGCAATAAAAGATATTATAACACAATTTGAGGTGTTCTAAAACTGCTCAAATGAATCAACAAGAGCAGAGTTGATTTGATCCGACTATCCTAGGGAATACCAATGAAAATACAGCATCTATTAAAATCTTTTAAATAGTTACTGGAATGGATGAATTGATCAACATAATGGTGGACTAAATTAATATTTATGTCCAATTAAATGACGGAAACTTAGCAATAAACCCGGACGAAATGTGTGTACTATACAAGAGAAGATAAAGAAAATATACCTTTTTGTCATATCTATGGCTTTCGATGTACATAAAACATAAAAATTCCTTCCAAAAATATCACCTTTAGAATTTTTCAAATATTTGTTAGAGACAATTCTCAAATGTTTTGTTGTTTATTCAGCAGTCTCATAAAATATAAAATAAAAGTACTCATTTTTTCCATATTATTTAAATATGAAGAAATGGATAATACAACTTTGATTTTTTAAGAAAAAAAAACTTCCTTCACAGCCAGAGGACACTAGTGCCATAGTTTTTTGGCAAATAGGATGAGCTAGAATTGGTCTATTAATTTGGATAATGTTAGTCAAAGAGCTCAAATAAATCAACATTTAAAAAAAAACTCTCTGATATCTTATGGATGTGAATGGGAGAAATGGATCTGATATTGCACAAAAAATATTACCTTTGACTGTTTCAAAAAAGAATAAAATTGGGGGTTTTGGATTTTTGAAATTTGACAGAAAGCTATCACTTTGTACACTAAATACAAGAGTAAAGCAGCTCCAACACCTTTTACCCAGTGGATGCTCGTGGCTATTAACCGCCCTAGACAAAATATTCAATTCACTTTCTTTTTATTTAATTACAAATGATTTAATTAACGGATATTTTTAACCCTGTCCTCTAAGAACAGCCTAACTCCCCTATAACAATAGGGATAGGTTTGTTTATACCCCCTTCCTACTGGTCCCTAGTTATTACCATAAATGAAGGAATTGGATCTCCTTAATCAGAACTGCCTACATTTAGATGATAATCCTTGAAGAACTGTGAACCGTTCGATCAAAGAACTGCAAATAACCTAAAACTATAATTTATGAATCAATAGTATCACTAGTTAGCATATACTAAAATAAATTATCAAATTTATCAAAAATGCAAAATAATGTACTTTAATCTTCAGTTTACCTTATTAAATTTCTTCCTAACTTTGAGCAATAACTAATTTTAAAATATGTAACATTTTGTACGGTTAAATACAAACATGTATTTACAATATAAAGAAGAAAATAGGTAAATTAATTATCTCTAATAGGAAAGAAAAAGGGTGTATATTTTGTTGTTGGGATAAAACTTGTAGGTATAGTTCAAAAAATATATATTTTTTTTAAATTATTATTTTGTTTTACTCAAATATTAATAGACTACAACAAAAGCTTACTACTTAATTATACATTTCATCAACATAAACTGCAACATTTCAAAGATAAACTACAAAAAATAATCAATAATAAATGGGGGTTTACAATTAGCTGATTTCAGCACTTTTGTTGGATAATCAACTATGAGTGTGGCATTAGTTAGAACTCTTTGAGAGGTTTGAATATAACCCATCCTGAGCTCTGATTCATTTTTTTTTAATTAGGATCCCAGAGTAACTTTCTTATGTTGATTCATTTTTTTCTGAAACTCAAGTATTAGTTTCAATTCTTAAACCATTTATACTCTCATGAAAATATAATTATTTATGGTTAATTTAAGAGTTAAATGTTCAAATCGTATTTGAAGTAAAAAAGTATCTGAGGGACAAGTGAACGCTTTTTGGACAACAAAAATAAGGAAAACTAAAAACGACAAAATACAAGGCTTTTTAGGCCCCAAGAAAAATGAGGAATCATTTTATCTATATTATGTTTAATACATGTATTATATATTCTTTATAATATATAACATATTCTTAGTTAAATTAAATTATATGGATAAGGAGATTTATTTTCTAATATTATTTATCCATAATCGTTGAGGTGCCAGCTTTATCTAGAGCTGAGCCAGCTTGCCTTATCAACAACGCAAGTTGGTTCAAAAAGTTACTCACACAAAATGATATTACAGCTGAAGTAGGCTATACTAACTACTACTGGAAGTACCTGGCATTGATCCGTATTACTAAGCGTTGAAAAATAAAGAAAAACAGATAAAAATTTGCTTTATCAATACAGATAGTGCTGTAAAAAATATGATCTTAGTCAGACGCAAGATTTTTTGGATTTTTTGTAGTTTGTAGTGTGTTTTTTTCAGAAAGTTGTTATCAGTATTCTTTTAATCTTAAAGAGAGAACATATAAGTGTAAAGTAATCAACAGTGCGAATGATAATGAAAAATAGAGAGTGAAACTAATAATATGGTAGAGATTCATTAGTGTAAGTGGTTGTTAGACACGGAGTGGAATTAAGGATTGACATCGGAGTAATTTATAAGGATGTCTTTGGAAGATAAGGAGAGGAAGTATGTTTATTTCCTTTCTCGTTAGATGCTTGCAACTAACCTAATAAAGTATAAAGACAGTTTTTTTACTCAAATATTTTAGAAATCATCTTGGTCATATTTTTACAACCCCTTAAATGTAGATATGTATTACGCCTTTAATTTTTTTTTTTAATATGATGCAATGAGCTTTAGTTACGCGCACTCGTTGCTGTTTTGTTATTTCTTATATCAAGTAGTCACACAGTTCTATAACATTAAGCGCACACTCAAAAATGAGGCCTCGACAAACAAACAGAGAGACAGACTTTGTATTATTAATATTGTAAAAATTAAACTCAGATCTTAATATCACTTCTACATTATGATAAATATGTCAAAAAGTGGATTTCATGCAACTAACCCCGTTTTTTCCTGAATATCCCCTTTAAGTCATCGAATATTTATTTACCTGATTGAAAAAAATATGTAATTATATCTTCTTTTTTTATTTTTTATTTTTAGATGTTCCGGAAGTTCAAGTTGACTCTAGTTGGGTTCATACAGGAAGTGGGAAAAAGGCAATACTTGCGTGCTATGTAAAGGCAAACCCAAATCCTGAGGTAAGGTGAAAACATTATTATTAGTTATAATAAGTATAAATATTATATATATATTTAGGTTGATTGGTACAAAGGTTCTATGAAACTGAGCGATGGCGAACGGCATACTTTGAGAAAAACTGGTAATCGCTACATGATGTTCATTCAAAACATCACTGTAAATGATTTTGGTAACTACTCATGTCAAGCTCAAAATGAAATTGGAAAGGCCAAGAAGGAGTTGACGACCATAACACTCACTGGTACTATCAATTTATTTATCCTACCATCTGAAATCATGTACTCTAATCGACACTAAACAAAATCAATATTAATAAAGAATAAAGAAATAAACTTAAGAAACACAAAAGTAGTAAACTATTCTGACATTTTCAGTTATTCATAGAATTGAATCTTACACTAAGCAACATGTCACTGTAGTGATTGTTAATACACAACATTATCTTGAATATTTTTTAGAGGCAAAAGAAAGTAAGATTTATAGGAATTCCAACTTTAGAAGAGCCAACATTCTATATAAAAGTAGGCCTCCTTGTTAAAAAGAAAGTACTATTGAACGCAAAAGATAGTTCACATACTAAAAATCAGCTCAATTTATACCTCAGTTTTTAGTCTATAGGTAGCAAAAGACCGACTAAGATCAAAAAATTCCAAATATACTCTTGATTTGACCTATTCAAACATATACTTTTTTGAATTTTGATATTTTTCCGCATTTTTTTCCATGCTTTAAGATATGATAAGGTCGAAAATTATTTTTTTAAGGATCTAAATATGACTCATACCCTGTTTCATCGTCCTTGAAGTTTTTTCAAATTAGAATTTCGATGATTATGGGGTGTTTTGTACAATAAGTATAGATAAAACCCACCCCAAATTGATTGCCAAAAAAGCATTAGTTGGATATTGTTGTGAGTGAATAATTTTTGGAAAATATTGACATGTTATAGCCACAAAATAGGTGAATATAAGAGAAAATGATATTGAGAGATGGGAGTATACATTTTTATTACTGGCATCTACGCACCTAGACTTTTTTCTTTCATATTATTGTATTAAGTAATCTTAATACTAAGATAATAAATATATATAAAAAGTATTATTCAAAAATAATAATGCTTTAGTTTAAGGTTTTTTTTTTTTTTTGTTTCGAATGTTTTGAAAAATGATCGCACGATATGTGCATCAGTATACTTTAGAACAGTTAGTGAAATATAAAATCCTTCGAAAATTCATTGGCATGATATCTTGAACGATGACAAAAACTCTTCCCACATAAATGTACCTAGATTTTTTTTTACCATTGAATCTTGTGTTTCATCTTATTTTAACTTTTTGTCCAAAAACTACCAGAAATAATTTAAAATTGCATTTTAGAAAAACTTTAAAGCTAATGAGGCAGGGACTCTGATATATTTATATCCCTAAAAAAATAATTTTCGAGCTTCTCACATTTCAAGGCACATGGGAAACAATGCGGAAACATATCAAAATTCACAAAGGTATATTTTTGAAAAGGTCTAATTTATGGTACTTTTTATAAAATTTACTGAAAGCGGAGAAGCAATTTACGAGCTCATCTACTCTAAAGCAGACCTCAAATATACTTTTCAAGAGGCTCTCAAAAGTATAAATATTGCAGAGTTTTTTTAGTTATCTGCAACCGACATTACTTCAATATTTCAATACCTAATTAGCCAATTAGTTATAAAAAAAGCACAGTTAGTAACTTTTGAAGCTAAGTAAACTTCATAAGAGCTATATGAAAAATACGTACATATGGGGTACGTCAATATAAAAGCAATTTCGAACAAAAATCAAGAAAAGGAAAAAATCCCTTTCTTTTTTAACATTATGTTATTTACAAAAAGCCCAATATTTCATAAGCATATTTGAGTCAATTTTTAGTTTTGTATTCAAATTTGTGGGATGAGCTAAGATACCCAGGGATTTTAGTAATAGTTTAAAACCTTTAATTAATTTAAAAGGCTTATATTGGCTCCTATATAACCTTTCAAATAAAATCTGTCAATTTATCATTCTTTTATTGTGACTATCCATTTTGGATACTCTAATTGCAACTTATGGTGCCTGAAAAGAGTTAATAAGGAGAATTTTTTTATATAAGTTGACAATAATTTGTCACAGAACAAAAATTTTATCCACACTTAATTTTGAGAAAAATAGTTCTTTCTTTCTTTTGTGTTCACATATGATCTTTGAGTTCAGTATAACTTTTTTTAGAGCACCCCTCTAATATAAATAACCTTAAATCTCCCTCATTCCATTTAACAATCAAACAAAAATAAGAAAATAAAAAATGAATCTGTTTATTAATTTGACCATTAAGTAAAAATGGAGTTGTCTAGAAACTTTAGGATAAACTTACAAGGGCTGTTTGAAAAGGCCTTGTAAAGTTCAAGAGATTGCACTACTGGTGCGTATAGATGTTATGTTTAGTTAGTAGCATCTCTTGGAAGAAGACATTCCAACTTTCAGCCATGTCAGTCTATTTCTCTCTGTTTGACATTCGTTTGAACCGAGGAAGTTTAGTGATTTTCAAAAAATGGAAGAAAAATAATTTCGTATGTTGATTATGCACATTACTTCATGAAAAGCAAAGTGCCTCTGGAGAATCCTCGTATATGTGCATTATACTTTTTTTCCTATCAATACCTACGTATTTGATACTCTACTAAAACATGATACGGCATTTGTTGGCAAATTCCTAGTCAGTAACGTTTTATAATTTGGAAAACAAATTTCTATTTATTTTAGAAAAGTTTTTACTACACTTATCTTAAATGAAAGTTATGTTTTTTTTTAATATGTATTTGTTTTTGAAAATTCAAACCCTTTGACTTCTCCTACAAATTTATTATGATTCTATGCAATACAAAAACTCTACCAGTTCAAAAAAAATTGCTATTTGTTGAAAATGGTGTCCTTATGATTGCCTTTATCTCTAGAAACTTAAAAATAACCCACATATATCATTCAAAATTTATGCATACTATCTTGGCTTTACAAGAAACTATGATTATTATTTTTTTTTTTGTGAATGAGGAATTTAATAGACTTTGAAAGATAGGGTACATCTTTTGTATTTATAAGGAACTTTCTCCTATTCAAAAAAAGAAACAGAAATTAAATTAAGGAACCTGGAAACATGTACTACAAAACTATATTTTACGTTTTTTTATATTTTATTTATATATTTGAAGGCCAAAATATATATCATGAATCATATGCTGTAAAAAGTTGATTTAAAAAAATAAGGAATTCTGGATATTAAAGGTCATTTTCACATTTCTTGAGGTAAAAAAGCCAAAACTGTTTCAATACGAGGCAAACCATATTTAAAATTTGTGACGTAGTGTTATCAGCATTTTAAACTTTTATCCTAACTCAACTATTAATGATATATTTTAAATTAATTAACTACAAGATAAAAATATTGTGTGGTAAAATCTGTAATAAATATATATTTTTTTAATACTTGAGATTTTGACAATATTTAAAACCATTTCTTAACTTTTAAAATTAAATACGATTCAAAAGTATTTAGGCTGTTCAAATTTCCGAATATTTAGATATTACCCCGTAAAAAGATTAGTTAAATATGATATATTAAACAAATCTTGTATATTGTACAACTTTATTTCGGAAGCCATAATAATAAACAATAGCGATAATGTTTACGAATTATAAAATTTAAGGAGATAAATTATAATACACTCTATTTTAATTAAAAAAAAACTTATTCTATAATGCCAAAAATTACCTATAATTTTATATGAGTCGATAAATCTTTTTTTTTAATATGCATTACTTGATTATAAACTTATATATGTTATTAATTTTGCTTTCAATATATATTTAAAAAGGATTAACCTATGTACTGTATATATTTGAAAAAATCGTAAGACTTCACATAATAAACTTTGATATAGCTTGAAATCCAATCATATTCAAAGCATTCATATACTATTTCCAGACAATCTGGGATTGATATTAAGTAATGTTGGAGCACGGTTTTTTTGTTGTTTTTTTCTTTGGTTATATGTAAAGTGATGTTTTATATGTAGACCGATTTGGATAGATAATTTGGTTGAGAATAGTCTCAGACTATAGACCAAAATTAAATCGGTTTTAAATTAAGCAAAAATTTTATTAGACTCACTCAATAAACATAGTTTCTTCTCATCCTTATTGTACAAGTTGTATAATTTCTCAACACTTTAAACGTCATATAACGTCATTGTGTTGATGTTCGCAACTTAGAAGCCTACACTACGTTATCTACAGCTCATCAATAAAATAAGTCAATCCATATGTTTTTGTGGCCCCAAACTATACCAAATTCTTCGAATAAACTGATCCTGGTCAACAAAAAAATTAAAATACCGAATTACTTAGGTCCAACCAAAAATGTAACGTAGGATTTTTAGGGCGAAATCAAACAATTATATTAACTTTCCTGGAGTTAATATTTTTCATGATAAGTTACATTTGTATAACGTGGATTTCGGTAGTAAATTTACTTTCCAATTTTCTAAAAAGTACTCTCCGTCACTTAAAAGTCAAATAAAATTGTACCATACTTCTTTTAATTTGATAAGAAATAATTCAACTTAAGGATCAACCAATTTATCGATGTCTTGATTAAATCCGTCCATTTTGTGGTGCTGAAATAAATCGGTCAAAGTCATTGATAAATTAAAAATGCAACAAAACTTTTGTATCTACCCTTTTTAATGATTGTTTTCTAATTTATACTAGGTAATTACACGAAAATAAAATTATATTTTTTTGTGGGCAAAAAAAATTTTTTTTTTTGTACATGTCAAAGATTCATTCTCATTTTGAAAATGAATAGAATAAGTTAAGAAAAAAAAATATTATCAAAGTTATCGAAAAAGGTTTTTTTTTTTATTATTATTCGTAAGAAAATCTTTATTTTCTTAATAGGTAGGAATTATTCAATACCAAATTAAAAGAAATTAATGAGGAGGTGTGATAGGAAGGACAGACCATGCAATTTACTTCTTCTTAGCAACTTGGTGATTTATAGTCAAATTGTGTTTCTTGGCAAACATAATATTTGTTAAAAAATTGGAACCGCATCCCTTCATAATAGTTCTGGCATAAGGATTTTACTTACGTGTTTTTTTTTCTGTGAACCTTACAGTTCTGGTTTTGATGGGTATGATTCTTAGACTTTGCCATTTTGAAGCTTATACAATATTTTTTTGAATTCATAATTTGGTTTATATAGTATACAGAACATACATATATAAATAAACCGGAGCAATTGCGTAAAAAGTAGCCAAATTCACTATTTTATTTTGGTATTCCGGGTTTGAAAATATTGATTACAATTAAGTAAAATTGAGAAAGGAATTACATAATTATTTTAAAGCTTTTAATTTTAAACGGAACCTGGTTTTGTATAAAATAAAATAAACTTTCTATGTTTTTTTCTTTACCATTTAAGGAAATTTTTAAATATTTTCATGTTGGTTTTATTGACACAAAACAAATATATAATAATAATTGAAATTAGGACACAAAATGTTGTTGTATGTATAGTGTAATTACCGATTTCTCTAAAATAATAGTAATTTTTATTGGGAAAAACAACTAAATAATCTCAAGTTATTATTTAAAATAGTATGTGATTAAAAAAATGAATCAGAGAAAAATATTACGCACATTTTATTCAAAATTTAAAAAAGATTGTTGTGCAGAGGCATACAATAATATCTTAGAGTTTAAATGTCATGGATATTTTGATCATCAAAAAGCCAAATGGAGCCGTTCTTAAAAATTACTTCAATTTTATAATTATTTTGACCTTGGCAATCAATAAAGTTTAAAGGCGGGTTACCACATCTACCGTACGTGTACACGTCTAAGTATATGTATATATATAGTTAGACGTGTACATACACGATAGATGTAGTAACCCGCCTTTATGAATATGACATCAATTTTAACTGTCCTTTTACAGACAAAACACATTGTATGTCCACGCCGGCCATTCATAAAATGAAAATCAATCTACCATTTAAAATCATACAAATAAAATTGTAGGATGTAATTTCTCAAAATATTGGCAGATGATCTGCTTTAGTACGGTAATGAGAAAAAGTATAATTTTGCCAAATTTTATAAAGTATTTCATTTTTTTATTAATCTATTTCCAAATTTTGTAATAAGATTCAAATAGCCCAAATACTGATAAAAGTTTTTATTTTATGGGAAATATTATATCTTTTATATAAACTTTGTTATCAATAATAGTCAATATCCTTTTAATCATTATTGATCATATAATTTTTTAAAGTATAAAAGAAAAACCAAGTAAAAAATGATTCATCTTACAACCATTGTTTGATACATATTTAATAGAGCAGATTGATGCAAAAATAAATACATTTATTTAGGAGTCGAAGGGTAAATTTTTTGGAGGGCTCCTTTTTTTAGTATGTCAAGGATTATTTATTAATATCGTGTTTATATATTTTTCGATTATGTTTTATTCATGAAGTTATCTTTCTTGTATCTTGCAGCCTTTCCTCAAAAAACAAAGAGAAATAATGATCCAAATCTATTTATGCTTGCCCCATTTTCCCCAGCTATATATATTTAGAGGGATTGTTAAAATTAAGTTCAATCATAGTCCTAATTTTTGGATCTAAGAGCATATTTTTTTGATTTTTTTTTTATGAAGATCCAAAATTTTCAAAAATCTATAGTTATTCACGAAAAATTAAATTTTTTGGAAAAAAATTTTAAGAATTTAAATTGAAATATTATATTTTTTGGAAAAAAATTCCAAAAATCCACAGCTATTCACAAAAAAATAATTTTTTGGGAAAAAAATTTCAAAGATTAAATGTCAGATATTAAATTTTTGGAAAAATCTAAAGTTATTCAAAAAATTATATATTTTTGGAAAAAAATTTCCAAAATTAAATATCAAATATAAAATTTTTTCAATAATTCATAGCTGCTAACAAACAAATTAGATAATTTGCTCTGCTGCATAATTTACCCAAATGACGAAAAAAATTACTAGTAAAAAGCAAAAATTTCTTAATTTGGGGGAGGGCTACAGCCCCTCCAACCTACCTCCTGCGTAGATCCCTGACTCTAGATCAAATAGCTTTTAATTTATGTCCTAAATAAAACCCTATCCCAAAAATTACTTTTTTCTTATAAATACGCATTTACTCAAATTTTACTGTAATTTTCTTTTGAAAATAGCTTATAGTAACACGTACACTTTATTTTGACCTAGATATAGGTGGGGAAAAATCATGTTCCTGACAAGCCAAAAATATGACATTACAAAATTAACTATTGTATCACCATAACATATTTAAGTCCTGATTTGAGCCATAAATCATAGAATCAATTTATATGAATTTGAAGAAAATTTAATGTGGGTTTAACCTGGTGCCGTGATCACGTACCTTTACTTTATGTTTCATCATTATACTCAAAATATGGTTAATTTTTTTCTTCACTAAAATATAAGGTCATTAAAAACTTTCAGCTCAAATTTAATCGATCATTTTTTTCATAAATTAACATACCCTAGTATAATATTATTTGACATTAGGGAAAAGTTTCCAGCTTATGAACTGAAAATTCAAGTTAAACCAATTATCCTCCTCAGAACACTAATAAGGGAAAGAATAAAAAAAATTGACAGTAAATTAAATAATATATTTTTATTCATTAGGATATATTATATCACGTCGTTCGTTACCTTCACTGTATCCTACTTTTGTTTTCTCCAAAAAGAAACAGCAAAAAAGGCTTGTCAATTACCCAACTTTTTCCAACCTGAGAATTTTTATTCAAACATTATTGGGCGGTCTTCACAATCTGTGAAGACCGCCCAATAATGTTTGAATAGGAGCTAAAAATAATTTCAACGTTCAGAACATTGATAAGGGGGAAATAGAAAAACCAACAGCTGATAATAAAATACATTGTGAATTTTTATGTATATGAGGTAACACCCTAATATTCAATTTCTAATATCAGTTGTAGATTATTTAATTTTGTTCTGAAAAATTATTCAATCATGAAAGTACAAAATGAATATTACCATGGCTTAACCAATTTCTTTGTCAGTCTCTTAGATTATTTGTATTAAATTCCTTGGTGAATACTCTATGCTTATTCTATGAGTATTTCCAATTTTTAGATGGAATGTTATACTACTCTAAAATAGATCTAATATGCATAATAAATTTATGAAATTGCTAAAAAATGAAACAAATTTTATTTTTGATGTAAAATTAGGATGGAAATTATACGAAAAGCTATATTAAATATATTTAATTTAGGATCTCCTACAAAGCCAATCATCACTAGCATTCCATCTGGTCAAAATCGATACAGTTTTCATTTACAATGGACTGTTATGACGTCATATCCGATTCGTCGTCATATCATTTATATTTGGCGTCTCCCAAATACAGTAAGTATACTTTATCTTTTAGCCCCTTTTCTGGGGTGTTAATCAGAGACTGAAATATACTACCAATATTTGGTGTGTATCAAATTTTGCTCTACTTTCTATTTAAATTCATAATTTATCCTACACTTCCAATTTTTGGGGATGAAACTTCATGATTGTCTGGAAACAATTATATAGGTATCAAAGAACGTTTAAATACGTCATTATTATTACTCTAACCAAACGCAAAATATCTATACATACAAAAAGCTGAGCATAAATTACAGATAAATCACAGTCTCGAAGTTAGAAAAGATGGAACGACGTTGCTCAATGGACGAAGTGCTCGGAAAAAATATACTCTTGATTCATTTGTATGTAGGTTCGCGCCCGGTCGTTCCTAAAAAAGGAAATACACTTTATGTATATGGACTTCAACGAAGATTACTAGGTCAGATGGACTAAATGTGATATTATAACGTTTGATTATACATAGTCAGTGCAAATAAATCTGAACAATTAAAGTTACATTTAAAAAAAGGTTATTGCGTGTGTTTTTTTGGTTTTTTTTTCATTATTTGTGCCAAATCATTGTTGTAATAACATCTCCCTCTAATAAAGAATATATAGTTCGAGCAATCATATTATTAATGAAATGCCAATAATGACCTAATTTTTATTTGAAATATAGATCATTCTTATTTCTGGAGAAGAAATACTTTACATACTATCCTCCAAAAGCATAACATACTAGGAAGCTGATTTTTCTAATATAATTTTATCAATATCAAGGTTAATAGAAATACAAGGTTATACCATAACGCGTGTACGACTGATTTTTGACTTCCACCACGCTTTTAATATTGACGTCATAGTAGATGAGTGGTTGCGTGTTTTGTCAAAATCTGCCTATCTTAGCTGGCAGTCGGTACAATATATCCGATTGAAAATTCTAGCAAGCCCGATTACATGATGTTCTACTCTTGTATTTCTATTAACCTTCATCAATAGTACCTTATCCCTAGATCCCGCCCTCTTTTCGTGCTTACCCATATGTCCAGTCCTACATATAGACAAAGTATATCAGAGACATGTTTTCCAGGAAAAAAGATTGAACAACACACTTAATTAAAATTTAAATCTTTCAAATATAAGAGGACAACATATATCGCCTGTGATCGAACACTCAACACAGGTATGAATATAAATTTAAAAAAATGGCGAATTGAAGCAACACATAATATGGAGGAAGTTGTGAGTTTGTCTTTTATAGAATATCATGATGAGAGACAGAGAGATGAGGCCCGAGGATATCGTTATGTAAGGCATTACGACTTTCTCTTGTATCTACCATGAGTCATAATAGTATAATTATTTTACACTGTGGAAATACCTTTCTTTCAGTCGCTTATGTCATTTGTACTCTTGAACATTGATGAACTCGCATATTATCGCAGAGCCTGAATGATTTCCTACGGCATTATTCATGGATCGGACTCCGAGGTCCCCGTCCTCCAATAGACTTAGCAATGTAATTTCTTTATGTTGCGTCTTGACGAAGGAGAGACACAAACTTATTTATAAGGTGGAGAGATCCAGGATGACCGAGAGACAAATGAGAAGATGAAATGGTGTGGAGGAATAAGACTACACTTATTTATAAGATCATGTGTATTATATATAATACACAAACATACTCTATTTTATTTACACAATACGAGACTATTTATACTAAGTAAAACACAGCACTTTAATACACTAAAGAACATACAAGAAAATAAGAACAAGAAAGGAAGTATGAAATACATAACATCACCCCCCAAGCACCAAATCCATGGCGGTGCTTAAACAGGTTCCTCTCCATGAACAGCAGCCTATAGATCTGCTCCATCCATGTCCAGGCGCGGACAAACCATTCTTTCTTGCACATAAATTTTGTATCTCCATAGACTGCCGTGCTCTCAGCACGCGCACCGGAGAAAGGAGGACAATACTCCTCTTAGAGGTTTTAAGGACCCGAGCTCCCTGCTCGTCCCTGGGAGACATACCGTTTACCCTTATTGAGGTTTTAAGGATCACACCCTGCTATCCCTGGGAGAAATAACCTTCACCCTTATAGAGGCTTTAGAGACACGAGCACCCTACTCGTCCCTGGGAGACATCTTGCTCGATGTACCCTCATCCAACTCGGGATGATCCAGGAGAGAGACCGTTGCACATCCATTAACCAATGATGTGAACGGGAGAGTAGGAACAGCATAGAACCAAAATTGCGTAGGACTAAATCCACTTTTAATTATGTGGTCCCTGACCCGGACACACACTTCACTTCTTGTAAGTGACCAAGGTTCTCTTCCTTCCTCCACGAGGCCCAAACTGAGGCACAGTCCATATTGCTCCGCCTTCCGCAGACGAACGAGCGTTCTCCCTATCGACGAAAAAGGGCTACCCAACTCCAACAGGGCTAGCTTCGCCGACGATCCCACAGCAGGGAGGTCACGTGATCCTGATCCCATCCTCGTCGCCAATGTTGCGTCTTGACGAGGGAGAGACACAAACTTATTTATAAGGTGGAGAGATCCAGGATGACCGAGAGACAAATGAGAAGATGAAATGGCGTGGAGGAATAAAACACTTTTACAAGAACATATGTCTTCTTATTAATACATAACCATACTCTATTTTATTTACACAATACGAGACTATTTATACTAAGTAAAACACAGTACTTTAATACACTAAAGAACATACAAGAAAATAAGAACAAAAAAGGAAGTATGAAATACATAA
The DNA here is from genome assembly GCF_016086655.4 of Lepeophtheirus salmonis. Lineage (NCBI taxonomy): Eukaryota > Metazoa > Arthropoda > Copepoda > Siphonostomatoida > Caligidae > Lepeophtheirus > Lepeophtheirus salmonis. The sequence goes on from NC_052132.2 coordinate 22,876,010, forward strand.
CACTTTAGCTTTTAAATGTTGCAATAATTGATTTTCAACTTTTCACTCTCCCCTTCTCCCATTTTGAGATAGAAAGAGAAAGTATGCAGACAAACTTATAAAATATACCCAATATTTTTTCTAAATGTATGTAAATACGAACATTTTCAAGCATGTAAAATAAAATATATAACTCCTAATGTCTTAAAGAGAATCAAAAGACGGAAAAAATTAGAATTAATTCAATAAATATATATATGACCATTCTGAGTAGAACTCGAAATTGGTTATTTAAAAATGAATTCAATTAGTTTTTATATAATATATGATAATATACATACAATAAAATCATTACCGAATCGTGAAACCAATTTTAAAGTATTATATGTACTTTATTCTTTTATAAGTAGTTTGTACTTTGTAATATGTTTCTACATGTTTCGTAGTTACATTGTACATATTAAAAAAAATGCCTTCAGTGCTTCTCCGAAATTGAGTAAGATAGGGAAAATGATAAAATCCATAACTATTTTCATACGAAAAATGATATCTTAAAAAAATGATTTATTTTTTTAGTGGTGCAATTGAATGGTTAAAATGATATCGATCGTTGTCACTGACGTCATAAAATGCATCATAATTAAAGCAAACGCCATCCTAGAGGTTCATAAGTGGTATTTTTAACGCATAAGATGTACAAATTTCTATTAAATATATTGATTAAATTCCATTAAATGGCAAAAGACTAACACCAGCAATAAGTACTTCTGAATATCCTTAAAAAGTATATAAATGTTTTACAATTATTTGTAAGAGTGACGAAAAAGTATGATAACACTATGGAAGAAACCAAAGGTGATGGAGCACCAGCAGGATGAAACCCACATTTATTATTGTTATTTAAGCCGTAAAACACGAAAGCGGCCATTAAGACCTTCAATTTTTACAGATTTGCTCTTTAAATCTAATATATATAAATAAATAAAAGTATATAACAACCAAAAAATCGATTAAAATGAAGACCCTTACTTACAAGCTAATATCCTTCTTTTTTTTAAGTGCTTTATATTCTATTCGAATTTAAGCAATAGGCCTTATATTTCATTTTTTTTAATTGCCTTTAAAAAAGGTCGATTTTGATGAATTTTTGGTCAATTTAGTTTTTAATATTTATTAAGAAATTTAATAAAATCCTCTGTTTAGGATGCATGAACATAGATAAAAATAATATTATGAGAGGAAATTGAATTGCTTATGAAATTATAATTATTAATTTAGATGAAAGCGGATTCAAATAAGTTTATAGATGCTTCATTTTCAAATTAATTGATAGTTACAAACTCATAACCAATTCAATTTTTTAGCCGGAATATTATTATAATTTATATTCACGCAACCTAATCAGCTTATAAGATATTAGTTTCTAAGTAAGGTCCTTTATTTTACTTGATTTTTTGGGTATTGATATACATTTTATTATTACTTTAATCAAGATAAAATAATAAATAATTCATTTTTCAAATGCTGGAATGTTTTTTCTAAATTTGTTTTTTCTTTGATTTTCATCTATATAGCTCTTGCATGTCAAAATATGGCACTGCATCGTAGATATGCCATAAAAACTTGTTTTTTTTTTTAAATAAAACCTTTAAAGTCCAAACTTGTAAAGGTTAAAATTTTAATAATCATTTTTGTGTTCTACGGGTTAAATAAAAATTTTAAATCTAGGTTTCAACCTGCTGGCCAAAATGCTGCTGCATGGTGTAATAAGAGAAAAGTATCTTATTCTCTCCATTGTAATAAACAATTTATATCTACAACACGAAAATAAGATTTTGTAACAACGTAAAAATATAATGTCAAAACATTCTAGTGTCAGTTATAAAATATAACTAAGCAATAGAGGGATAGATTTTTTATACACAGTAAGGTTTTTTACATAATATTAATGGAAAAAAGGGTTATAAGACTTGGATGTTCAGGCTTTCAAAATGGCCAACATGAACAGTGATAACGTCACCTGAATAGGCTCTATACAAGGTGTGATTTTGTACAAGTCCCAACCGAAAATAAGATGCGTATTTTTAAAAATAGAATTACACCAATTACAATTAAAATTTCGTTTCCTTTATTGTATTTCGCAACTTTCCCTCCTAAAATAAACAGAAAAATCACCAAAATCAGATGTTAGTTGGCTAATTCTTCTCCACTAAGGAGTTCTTATTATCTAATAATTGTTGGATATGGTACTCAACTTAAGCAGAGTTAATTCTACGTTGTGTGTAAAAGTGTAAATTTTTGTTACAGTATGGTAGCACCGTGATAAGTAAAGAGACTTCAATGAAAGAGGAGACTAAATGATTGAAATAATAACGAAACAAAAAAACATGTATCTGAACTATGTTCACTTAGTCACACAATCTCGATCAAAAAATTAATAGGAATGGGAGTGTTGTAATGGCGCAAGGAGAATCAAATTGTAATTTTTCTAAACAAAAATTCCAACTCTCATAATGATACTAGTCAAAAGATTAAAATAATGCACTTATACCATTTTATTACCTTCAGAATTCCAGGTAATAATTGTGGTTTTCTATTGATATTTTTTTCGGCTCTTTAGGTAAATGTAGACATTTGAGTACCACGTTTAATCCATCTGATCCTAGGAAATTGAAACAATATACAAATTTAATGTAATCCTATATATTAATTTCTATATAAAAAACCCAAAATTTTACCCATAAATACGGATTTCAAAAGAATAACTTCTCCAGAGCGCGTTGTCAACCTAGTTCTTATTAACTATTTCTCTCTATTTTGTAAGTTATAATGTATCAGCGAATAAGGAACATTAAAGTTAACAATGATTTGTCCCTTCAGATATGACGTAGCTCAAAGTGACCATATTTTTTTTTTTTTTTTTTCAACAGCAAGGTCTTTATTTATAAATATTTTTCTTGTACAAAAATAAAAAATAAACACATAAAAGGAAATTTGCGTTTGTTAAAAAAACATCATTTAACATTTTAGTTAAAAATTAATTCCCTCTAAAAGACCTACAAAATCTAAAACAATTAAATAATCAAACTAACAAAGAATATGTCTCACATAATCACATATACATAATCAAATACTGTAACACAATGTACTTAATAAATAATACAACAACAAAAAAAAAACCAGCAAAACACCCCAAATAAATAAAACAGGAAAAGAAACACCCAACTTAATCCGTATTTTCATTCCTATACCTCTTATATCGCCGAATAATCATTCTAAGGGTACGTTCATACCGAAGTGATATCGATGGAAAATATCTAATTAATTCGGCGGCATAATTCCACGATGAGTCTTGCGATTGGGGTATCCTCAGAGATAAAGCGGTGTATCTAGCTGCAGCCGATATTAAGATAGTCCTTATATTTCTTCGGTCAATTACCCTATCTTCGGTGAGCTGTTGAGCAATAAAAGCTTTGCAATTACTGACAGCCACACTAATTGCTTTTTCCTCTTCTGAACTCTGCTTCCTGTTAGAAGGAATACCAAATAGCAAAAATGCTTCCCAATATCTTGCCTCAAAATTTAAAATATACTCGGAATTAAGAAATATAAAATCCTTTATAATTTTCAAAAGTGGGCAGGAAACAAAAGCGTGTTTGACATCGTTATATATTCTTCCACAGTCTTTACAATATTGATAAAAACTAATTAGCCTAGTCGATATCTGAAATTGTGAGGTGAATTTTCGACCGTCATTGATACCTTTCAGAGAACGCATAATCCTCCTCTCCCATGTTTGAGGAAGACCTAAGCTCCTTCTATATTCCTTAGTTATAAAACACGCATCAGGAGATTTAAAACTTCAAAATTAAATTTCAAATACACAGGAGTACGCGGAAGATGTCACTTTGTTGATCTTTGCAGAGGGTAGTAAAATCTTCCAGTATTCAGAATAGATTCGTGATTCATATCATGAAATGTAAGAACGTTCTCACTGATGGGAATAGTTTCCAGCACTCTCGGTTGTTTTTGGAGGTTCTTAAAGAATGCCTTCTTGTTTGCATTTGGGCGTATGACATCAATTGTACTATTGGAATCAAACACAGGTGATTTACTCCATATAATTTTGCCCAGTCCATGGAGTGCAATGCCACGGCATCAATGGAATAATCCGTACCAAACATCAACATCTTATAGACGGATGACTCTGTGATGAATCTCCTCCATTCCAACTGAGGTTTGGACGTGAGGTCTATGAAAATCTTTATATAAATCTTTGGTAAAATATTTGAAAGTAGTGATTGTCCTCCTCCTAGTTGAGACCGAGGTCTCTTCAGGCAGGTACGTATCTTTTATCAAATAATCTATACAGTCACCCTTCCTCTTCCTTTAAGAGCCTCTCGCCTACCGATGGTAGAGCTGTGGCCACGTAAATCATTTGAGCAATTAATTTGGTGTTGTATAGGTCTACTCTCTTTTGCAAGTTAAATCCTCTCCAGGCCTGACACCACTTGTGGGCTTGAGAGTTTAGCTTCACAAAGTTAGATAAAGAAGGTTCATTTCTCTCCCATTCTATTCCTAAAATATTTACTCATTCAACTACTTTACATCCTCCAATCATTATGGGAGGCCCAGCACACCATCTACCAATAGGAAGAATGGAAGTATTTTCCGCATTGATTTTCATCCCCGAAAATAGAGAAAATTTATCAAAATAGGAGAGTAAAATCTGGATTCTTTTCATTACTTGTCTGTCCGAATTTCCCTCTACCATCAGTGTAAGATCATCTGCGTAAAGGTCAATTAAATTTTTTTTACTTCCTATGGAAACACCAAAACCTCCATATTTCCGCATAAGTGTACAACTTAATTGTTCCATTGCAGCCACAAACAGTAACGGAGATACGGGACATCCTTGTCTACAGCTTCTTCCCAAGACTATATGGTTACTCTGTAATCCATCAATCACTATAGTTGAAGTTCCATTGAATAGGAGAGCACGGATTGGATTATAAAAACTTCTTGGAAGGTACTTCTTTACAGCACGTAGGATAAAATTATGATTTATCGAGTCAAAAGCTTTGCTGAAGTCAATCGCAATGATTGCTCCAAACTTTTTTCTCATTTTAACGGAATTAATAGTTGTCTGAATATTTCGTGAAATATCAGCAATATGTTGGGTTTTTTTAAAACCTTTTTGTTCTGAACCCAACTTTTTGTTAAGTATAGGCTCGATTTGTTTTGCTAAAACACCTGCTAAAATTCTGTAGGATTTATTAAGTATTGTCAAAGGCCTCCAATGACTAAGTGATGTCCCATTACCTTTTTTGGGGAAGAGGGAAATCCTACCTCGAGTTAGAGCTGAGGGGAGCATACCCCTCTTTTCCATCTCCAATCCAAACCTAAATAAACAGGGAACAATATACTGAGTACATAGGGTATATATTTTTCCTTTTATATTGTCAGGTCCAGAAGCTTTGTCATCTCTGTAAAACTTATTGATATAGTCCAATATATTATCATATGTAAAGATAGAACAAGATGCCACTTTTTTTGGTCTAGGAAATCCACTCCAAGAGCATCCCAATATTCCTTGATACTTATCCTGAAACACTTTGAGAATAAATTTCGGATTTGTAATTACTTTATTTTTTACAATAATCTTTTCAATTCTTTGAGCAGAAATTCTTGTTTTCATCGATAAATGTTTTAATCTCTTATACGGATTTCTTTCCGTATCTACTTTCCTCTTCATCTCTTCTTCGGCAATTTCGGCAATCCCGAATGTATTCATATTTTCCTAAGTTAGCATGCGGACAAATAAAGATCCTTTATTCATGATTTCATCTATGTCTTCCTCTAATTGTTTAACTCTTTTCCTCTTCTCACTAATAAAAGTTATAGTTGTGTCACGAATAATTTTATTGAAGACACTTAATAATCTGTTACAGGATAAAGTATGATCGTAGGAAATTCTTAATCTATTATTTAATTTTATTTTAAATTCTTCTAAACCAATGAGCCAACCAGGAATCCTAAAAGTTTTGTTCGTAGGAGCTGAGAAACATTCTAAATCTACCATTTTGTGGTCAGAAGATGGTTCGTATCTGTAGGACGCTTTTTTAATATAAGAGCATAAGCATGTAGACATCAAAGCATGATCGATCCTTGATGACTGCTTCCCCTTTCTCCAAGAAAAAATATCATTCTCATTATTTAATTTCTTTATAACGTCAACTAGATTCAGTTCATGAATTAATTTTCTGAGCATTGCAGTATTCGGATTTACGTATGGTATTTTATCAATATCAACATTGAGGTCGCCAATTAAAACAGAGGGGAAAGAATCCCTTTTTATATTATTGATTGAAAAAAGGGGGATGACTTTACATTAGGCCCATATGCGTTTACCATATTAAATTGAAATACATCAGACGATATTAGGATTTGGTGCCACTCACTTTTATAGGAGTATTCTTTAACACATTTTGATTTCCCCACCGACTTAGCAACAAAGGTGATTATTCCTCGAAGTGGGCTGCATCCCGTGTAGTACATTTTAAAATCGAAGGGAAGGCATAATGTACATGAACTTAAACAAGAGGAAGACACTTTAGATCGTATATCCTGTAATCATATTACGTCTGGTTGTAGAGCGAGAATCCTTTTCATCATAGCATGTCTAGTTCTCCGTTCTCTCCCTCCTCTAGTGTTTAATGAAACTATTTTTTCATACCCATATTCCTTTTGATGTCATCTGCATATGATCTACGGATGTTGGAATTCGCTGTCATTTGACTTGACTGCTTTTGAAGCTTATTAAAATACATCATGTTAAAAAAACTAGTTGATATAATGAACGGTAATAATAAATTATCCAATATTAATCCTGATTTTTCTTAAATTTTTGAGGAGTCCTCTTGTTAGGAGATAATTCTGAGTCCAAAGCCGTCCTCTTAGAAATCGATCTAGATCTAGTCCTAGAAGACATTATAACCTCATCCACGATGGGTGGTTTTGTAGGTTTTTTTGGTCAAATCAATTCATCATTAGTCACTCGTTTTGACAATTCCTCCGTTCCATCCATCCCCATATTTGAAGGTACGCTTTCTACTTCAGAAACAGCAGCGGGATTATTCTTTTCTGCAGAACTTTTATTCATTTCATCCATCTGTGTAGCGGAACATGTAGACATATCATTTTCCTTGCGCTGCGAATTCCTTTCCCCGTCATTACTTGACACCTTTGCTGAAGAATCTTCACCATCTTTTTCCATACTATTAATATTATCAGTCACCTGAGAGTATGCAGTTTCCTCCTTCCTTTCGTTTTGATTCCCAGTCTTGAATGTTTCCACATAACTACTCCATTTTACAAAATTATTAGGACATTTTCTAGCAAAGTGCCCAACTTCATAGCACTTTCCACAATGTCTGTCTTGTCCCACATATGTTACTCTTGTCCTAAAACCTCTGATAGGTAGGAAACCAGGAATATCATATCTTAGGGTAGCCTTGACGCTAAAATTTCCATTTAAAAGACCTCTCAGTCTTCCATCCTTAAAACAATCTTCTCTGACCGGACCCACAACCTCTCCGAACTCTTTCACCACATTAAACACATCTTCACCTTTAATATCTTCATGTGGAGAATGAATCGTTATAACTTTTTCATAAATAATGGGATTTCCCTCCCCGTCTCTCCGTTGGGCCTTCAGACCTCTTATAGAGCCTTTCAACCCTTTGTAGTGGTCTTCCGCTTTCCAAATTATAAATTCATCTTCAACATGTGTGAAAAAAAATCCCAATATCCAATTCCTTCTTTAACTCGATGATGATTATGTGTTTATACCCAGGACAAGCTCTAACTTTTTGAATAATGCCCCAATCCAACTTCAGAATCTAGAAAATCATATTTTCCAGATCTACAGCCGTAGGTCTATTGGGAGCTAAATCATTATCCAAAGAGTTCAGGTCAACAATTATTCTGTTCCTAAGTGCTTTGCCAGCTAAATTTTTCTGTTCTTGATTTCTGTATTATCACTCTTTTCTTCTCCTTCCATTTTATTTAGAGATTGTATGTATTTAAGAGTGCGGAGGCGTCTTTTTTTTTCTCCATTGTGAAAATTTAATATTGATCGACATAGAGTGCATAGAAGAGGATTTCTCACATCATTGAATACTGCAAACAACTAGGCTCTACGAGGCCAAAATCTTAAAGCATAAGAGTAAGATAAAGAAGTCTATAACATTTATAAGAAGGGCAAACGCAATTTTTGTTTCATACTCTTCTCGTACGCGTGTGCTTCATTCTCTTCTCTAGTTATAAATTTACCTGTGCTTAGTCACATATTGCTCATCTCGTAATTGAGATGGAATCAAATGCTACTGATCGCCCTCCTGAAGCGGACTCAAATGAAATAATACACAAAGGTGTAATAAGGAAAGGATCAGAGGGAGCGTCATATTTTTAATACATACTCTTATGCGTAGTTTTTGCACTCAACTAAATTTGGCAAATATTTACATCACTAGTTACTTCTCTCTTTGTTTGTTTTTGGTTCAATTACTGAAAGTTAATTTGTTTTAAACACGCAAAATTTATATATCAATATTATATACTTGAGAAATTAATTATTCAAAGCTTCTTTAGGACCACTTTCTGACTAACAAGCATGCTCACTGTCATGCAGGTATAAATATATACATTAATAAAATAAAATATATACTACGAGGAAAACTGAGTTTTATAAATTACAATATTTCAAATTTATCCCTAATGAGTGAATTATGAATTTGAATAAAGTTTTATAAACTGATAGTACAAGAAACAATAATTTCATATAATATAAGTTAAAGCAAGAACAAGGAAAAAACCCTCAATATTAGTTTTTATAAAATATCTCAAAGAAATTTGACAAGAAGTATCGATCTTGCTTCTCAATTATTCTAATTGTTATGTACATTTTGAACTTAAGTTTTTTGATGTTTAAGAAAAAAGACCCTCGCAATTTTCTCCCTTTGCAACTTTCCCCGACGACTGAATATTTTTTTGAATGATCCATATATGTATTAATTCTGTATGTTTTGACTTTTTTGATGAGCATTACCAATTGATAATTATTGTGTAACATATTAGGTGATTACACAAGAAGGCCCACAACGTAGATCTATAATGATGATTTATATAAATTTTAATACATCAAAATGAAATGATAGTATCAATTAATAGCTAATAATGAAAAATCACATCTGTCGTAATTAAACTAGACTCCATGAGACGTAGAGTTTGTAAATTTTAGGTCTGTTTTTACACGCTACAACTTGTACACAGTATATTTATGAATAAAAATAATATAGAGGTAAGCAAACTTTAAATATAAACCCCCAATTCGTGGTCAGTCGAGCAATACAAATCATTCAATCAATTGGTTATGAGTCTCACATAAAGAAATAGTACAATTTTATTATGTGATGCTATTGCAATTGCATCAAAAGTGCATCCACAATCATTATTATATTATAAAATACTATTTCTATGTGTTGGTCATAACAGTAGAGCATCTTTTTTGACAATAGTATGTTCTTCATCCCTAAATAACTTAATAAAACCAACAGAAAAAGCTTCTCTCTACAGCCTTTTAGGGAAGCTTGAAATTGTTCAAAGGTGTATTCATCTTGTGCTACTTCAAATCACGAGATAGGAGAACAAAAAACAACTAGTTAGTGACAATGGTCACCAACAATTTTTAAAGGGCGATCTTGGTCCTCCCTAGTATAATTTAGGAGACAATTAATGAAAGACTCACTTTTTACCCTTTGCTCCCCCCTTGGTGCAATTATTATAAATTAGACTGTCCCCTCCCATCTCATAACAAAGGAATGGGATTGTTATCTATGAGGGGATAAGGAAATAAATAAGGACATAGACAAGAATTACTCCAAAGTCGATCCTCAATTCAACTCTTAGTCCAACATAGACTGACAATTATAACTTTGTCAAAAATCTACAGGGTTACTCATTCTCTTGTATGAGCTCATGCAAATGTTCCATTAGGTTTTATATATATCAATGATATGTTTTATATAGTAGAAAGGGAAGTGTAGGCCTCAGGAATTAAATAATAATTATAACAACTTAGCCAAACAAAATTTCCTCTTCAGTTTCCCAACTCCAAAAAAGGAGGGAGCTAAAAAAAGCACCCGATTTTTATCACTAATTAATTATTTAACTTATATCCGAGACTAAGCAGACAAATGAAGAAGAATTTTATAATTCTGGTGTTTCACCTCATCATTTTCTAATCTACATAATAAAGAAATAGGTTACCTTGTTACATAATTCAACTAAATTTCAACTTTTTATGCTCTTTCATTAAGATGATGAGTTTCCAATTGGTTTAACCATGATCAACATGAACATGACCCATATAAACCTGCACAGCTGCTTTGACTGGCTTAGAAATTACTTTTACTGTAATATTTTTTACAACAACTTAGCTGTTGAATTGAAATATATAAATAAAATGAAAAGACATATAGTTTATAGATTTATGTTGTCAGATTCAAAAAAATATTTTTTCTGAATCCAAGAAAATGTCTTGAAAGAATATTAACCAATGAGTAAAAATGACCCTTTCTTTTGAAGTCTAATCAATTCCGCATTTTTTATCACAATGCTGAAATCATAAGTTGTCTTAAAATGAAGACGTGCAACTTCAAAAAAAAATCCTTATAAAACTTTCTTTTAAAGTTTTTAAAGAATTCTTCCTTGAAAAATATTTTTTGTATATTTAATTAGCTAGGAGTATCAAAGTTTATTTATTGTACAATGTACAGGACAGGGTAGCAAAACTTGGACCATTAATTAATATTAATTTTCTCATTATTATAGGAAGGTTTAGTAATTATTTTTTGGAATTCTGTTTCAGTCATTCTTTGTGTATAAACAAACTTTAATAAACATTTCGTCATATTGTTCTCATGAGCAAGCAAGAAGCCAAAAGGGAGCGCATCTCATATCTCTGATGCTGAAGTTAAGGTGGCAAGGATCATTAACATTGTTAATGCTATAGGAGCCTGGTTTGCAAAATGGTAAAGATGAAGAATGAAAGAGAAGACCTCTCTAGAAAAGCAGGAAGTGGGGGGCACAATTTCAAGATGTATCCGGAGCTCCTGTTCAGCTTGGAGAAGAGATTAAGGAGGACCCAACCAAATTCATAAATTGCCTCTCCACCCCCTTCTCTGTGGCTGCTGGGGCCATCAGAGGTCTGTGGAGTGCGACTTGAGATTTTCCTCATACATGAGTACTTCATGTCACATTCTGACAGAAGTCATGTAGCTCATGAGGTGCGAGAGCGAAGAGCCCCTTACTCGCCAGATTTGAACCCGCTGGGCTATGATATGTGGGGCCCTTTGGGAAGGAAAACCAAAATAACTCCACACCCAAATGTGGACTCACTGAAGGCTGCAGTAGTCTCTGTGCGGGACAACTTGTCTGAGGAGTTTTGTTACTCCTCCAAGGCTGTGATTGATGCTGGAGATGGCTTTATTGAGTGACCACGTTTTCAAAGGCATTGTTTAGACGGTTTATAAAGATCGCTTTTTTTTTTTTCATTATTATTGAAATTCAAAAGAATATTGAAGTATATTAGAAATAACCTCTCGAGTTTCCTCCATCTGCATATACAAAATGTTGCTCTCTGTTTAAAAAAAAAAAAGAATTATATATGTCATTTTTATGTTTTTATGTTTAAGAACAATCAGAAGCATACTATCTGAATCTAAGGGCAAAAAAAAAGTAACTAGTCTAGTTAATCTAGTTTAAATTATGATATATGTAATTAAATTGTTTACCCATTAATATTTGAATACATTTGCTTTCTTTTTTTAAATTACTACAACTAACAATTTAGTTCAAATTAATTAAAATTTCAATTCGTTATCTTAATTTGTTCTGTTGTTTATTTTGTTTTTTATATAGTTTTTATAAAACTAATACAATTGGATAAGAGTATTTTCAAGTTTGCTGTATGCACAACTTTAAAATATGATTTATGAAACAAATAAAGCTCTTTTAAGCCAATTATTTTTGATTTAAATCTGCAAATTTACATATATTAAAATACCTATATATTTTAATATTATTCATTCATAGTACAACTTTTAGTACAGATTACTTTTGTTAACAAAAATTGAACTTTGCATATACAGATTTAATTTTGAAAATAATATTTAAAATTGTTGGGAAAGTCGAGGTTTTGTGGGTTCTCCAGATGAAAGAGATTAGAGTATTTTTAGTCTTTTAAAATGTAGCTATGTAGAGTAGTGTGACTTTTATGTTGCACAGATTTTTTAGTCAGGGTGAAAAAGTACCTTGAATTGAACACATAAAAAATAGTGTTCAACAGATAAAATTAAACTTATAATAACTTGATGTTGCTATAGCAACAATCTCTTTTATATCTCGTTCAAATATGTCAACTAAAGTTGATATTACTCTTGTAAAAATACCTACCAGTAAACTAAATCTTAGCACAATAAACAATTTATCATAAAAACGAATTTACAAATAAACCCAAGCAGTTACTAAAGTTGATGAATGGACAAATGAAGGGACTGGAGCGGATAGGTATTGCAGCTGGAAGCCAAGATCTAAAAGGCAACAAAAAAAATCATAATAAACCTAAAGATAATGAAATCCGTATTCTTCTTTAAATTAGGTGCCTTGAATTGATTATTATGTACATTATAGAAGACAACCCTCCATTCTCTTATCTTTTTATAATTATAAATAAGGAAAGGATTTAACTTGATTATTTCAATTTTAAAGTGAGAGGTTGAGCGTTAGCTTTAAGTTATTTGAGCAAATTTTAATTCAAAACAAGTATTTACGATGGAGGTGACCCAAATGAACACCATCATCGAATTGGCATGCGCGAGACACAGACAAGCGTACATCAAGAAGATGTTCGAGTATCCAAAGAGCACAGTCTATAACCACTGGAAGGAGAAGGGGGCCCACAAGCCCCACAGTGATAAAACTATACTACCAGATTCCTCGTAGTCCTAAAACGGTTCGAGAAGGCATCTCCTGGAATTTCTATTAAGAAGCGTAAAGTAAGCTGTACATCAGTTTCCAGGTCCATAAGCACTGATCTGAGGATGAAGTCATACCGCCTCTACATAACTCATATCCTTACAGACAAAATGAAGGCCACCCAGGCTACCCATGGAAGAAAATTGATGAATGATTTGACCAAATCATCTGTTATTCGGTTGAGAAACAATGGACTGTCGATAGATCCCATAACATTCAGAAATGAGCCAAAAGAGAGGGTAAGTGCGGATAATACTGTGAACTCATCTCTAACCAAGTGATAACTTGCATGACAGCGGAGGAAAATGGTGTCCAATTCTTGTTTCAGCAAGACTCAGCCCTCTCACATGGCCCGCAAGACCCAAAAAATTTTGAAAGTAGAGAAGATAACATTTTGGGACACTCGGACCTAGCCTTCCAACTTCCCCGATATGAATGCTAAGAATTACTTCTTCAAACAGCAAACCAACTCCTTGAAGACATCTATCATCAAGTACTAGGACAAAGTCTCCCCACAGACGTGGTCAAGGTCTTCAAATTCTTTAGTATCGAGGGAATGATTGGCAAAGATGGTAGACACTTTGAATTAACTTTTTTTTTTTGTATTTTTAGAACTTATAAATTATAAGTTCGAACCTCTGCTTGCTTCCTTTTTTGATCAGGATGAAGTTAAAGATGGTCTGTATTTACCTGAACTACCCTGTATTGACAAACTAATAAATACTGTTCAAAAATTTGTGGAGCTCATCATAGTGTTATATTTATTATACAAGAAATAGTAAGAAACTTGGCTAATTGATTAAAGTTGGTGAGGGATGAATAAGCATAGAATGTCTTGATATTGAAATTTTGTTGGTTGTTAATTTTTAGTCTTCCCGTATTAGCAAATGTAGGTTTTCTCACTTTATTAGAACAAAAGATTATTAAAAATTATTTAAATCGATACTTTATATGAAAAAAAAAATCGGTTAGTCTCATAAAATCTCTTAAATTGTGATTCTACTGTGCTAAAAAATCAGTGTTTTATTTTTATTCTAAAGCCCTCTAAATAGGTTCTAATTGTGAAAATATATTCCTGTGCAAAAAATAGTTACATTTTGGCGACAATCAAAATGGGCCCTTGTCTCTTAAACTTTTGACTAAAAATGTAAATTTTTCAACATTTGTAAACGTTTTTATTTTAGACACAAATGAGACTTGGAATAAATTAAAATCGATACATTACCGAGGAGCGAAAAGTGATTCAAATAATATTGGTTCATTTTCCGGATAAAGTACTTTGTAGTACAAAATTTTTATAGGAGTAAAAGGTATTGGTATAAAATATGTTTAATCTTACAGACAAAGTTGATATTTGTAACTATATGTTAGTAGAAACAATTGGGGATATGGAATTTTTTTTCCGCTAATATTTCAATATAAGGTAAAACATTATTGAATGAGGACCACCATGGATTATTTATTAAATCAAAAGTATTTTGCACAGTAAAATATTATTATAAAAGGAACAAAATGGAAGGGGGATCAAATAAATGTAAACATTAATTTTGTGCTTTATGATGAAATTTAACACTAAGACCAAGTTGCATCAGATGTATAAAATCTCATCTATGTAAAAAAAAAAAATATTTTTATCTTTTCTAAGAAATAACTGAAATCTACTATAAGGATTATTTTTTCTTTAATAATATTAATTTGATATTAGGTAATTGTTAATGATTTATGGTGGCATTGCTATAAAAAAGAACGACAGAGTCAAGCAATAACATTAACAAAACATTTTCCTTAACTCTCTATTGTCAAACCTCCTCATCAAAGTAATACACAATAAAAGTTTCGAAGCCTATAGAAAGGCCTCTTTACATCTAACAGCTTAAATTATGTTTAAAACACGTGTGATTAAATGAGTTCTATGTTGACTCTAGGTAGTAGTTATCTAGTATTTATTGATAAAAAAATAATTTAATTACTTAACTTTTATGAGTCAAAAAATCTATTGAAATTCTGAAATTTTGTAATATAGGATTACAAGGTTAAGGACCACTCACTTTGTCTAAACACTTCAAGTCCTAAAGCTAAGACTTCAACAACGTGGTTTTGCACTATCCCAGTATTAAAATGTATAAGATAAATCTCTTTATTTCATCCACAGACTTGTTTTCTTAAATGTTTTGACTCAAGGACGTCAAATTAAATTTATTATTTAACAAAAATTGCATTAAATTATTTTTAAAATGAATGATTTATCTATTAAAAAAATCCATTAATATAATTGAATATGAATAGCCTACATTTATTTTATTCAGGATCAAAGTATCTCCAATGACATCTCCAAACTGATGGTTCCAGATCCACAAAAGAAAATTGTTCGTATCCGGGAACAATCTGTTCAAGAGAGACATATGTTTGATCATAACAATGAAACTCAAAGTTTCGAGAATAATTTAAAAGGTTTAGCTCCAGCCACAGGATATGGAGCTCAAGTTAAAACAGAAAATATGATTGGATGGTCTCCACTTTCTGATCTCTTTATTTTTACAACATCGCATATAGGTAAGTTTTTAATCAATCTCTATTATTTAAAGTTCTTCTGTATCTTTTTTACATGACTATTGTTACAATCCATGTGTATCAATACAATTTTTGAGCATTTTTCAACTTTGTATCTCATCTATTTTTCAATTAAAAATCAATTTTTTAGATTGTAATCAAAATATGACCATCATATTTTAGAATGACCTTGAACGTAACCATTTGTATCTTTCTAATAAAATAAATAATGATTATTTATGCAAACACCAATACTTTATCTATTATTTATTTAAAAAAATTTTAACAGCAAAACTTGGTAAGCTCATGAATAATTTGTAAATTATAAAATTGTTAAGAGACTTTGTGGTTATTATCTCCTTTGTTTATATTTTATTTTATCCTCTTTCGTTCCTTCTTTTTTTGTTTCAACACCCAAGGGGAAATATAATGGGGCATTCTCTCTTTCTTTGCACATAACCTCGATCAATAAGAACCTAAACAATGATTATTTAAAAATGAGATAGAAAAAACTAGCTATAGCATAATTAATATGAAGAAGCTATTTACGTAATAGTTTGAGCAAGAAAATAGAAATATTTTTTAAATTGGGTTTTTTTTCAAGGCCCCAAAAAAGAAGTTGGAGGTTAAATATTGATACTGTTCCTGTACTTGATATAAAGTTTACACATATACAGTGTGCGGAAGCAATTCGTGCAGTAATTGATTCCTAGATATAATTTCACCCAGATTTTTGAAAATAAAGGAGGTAGAGAATTAAAATTCTTAATGGTTTATTGGGATGTTATTAGCTATATCCTTCCTCAAAATGGCCTCCCTTGGCTACCAGCATGGCCTCGATCCTGAAGCAGAAGACCAAACACGTCTTCCTCACAAAGTGCTCGCTCATGTCCTCCCACTCCTTGCCCACTGCAGCCTTCAGGTACTCCACATTGGGTTGAGAGGTCGCACAAGCCTTTGTCCTTTGACCAGAATCCCTTCTGGGGTGAGAAGTGCTTGGTTATTGGATTTGTTTTGAAAAAAAAATTCGAAAATGACATTTCAAGTAATCCATTTTTTGGAAAAAAATTTAAAAATTCAAAGCAATTTACAGATTTTTTTTTTAAATAAAATTTCAAATATTAAATTTCTTTTTTAAATTTCAAGAATTGGCAATCTTTCTCTTTATCGGTCTCCTGTCTATCTTCTCTCCTTCACCGAGTCAAAAAAGGCTAGAGACCTAATTTTGTTTTGACTACCGCTGCCAGTACTCCGTGAGATGCTCAGTACATCCTTTTTCAGCATCTTCACCTTAAAATCGAGCCTCCCCGAGCAGCCGACGATCTTGACAATTTCCGCCACCTTCACATGGGCGTGGAGCAAGTCGAATATCTTTAATTTTTGAATTGCCATCGTCGCGCTCGTAATACCAATGTTCTTTTTAAAAAAGGTTATTATTGGATTATAGAATTAGCTCATATAACTTAAAATAGTTTAAATCCTACTAAATGATTCGTAGCCGCACACTGTATAAGTTGTGTATAAATTTTGATTTTGTACAAGTTGTAATTTATATCAGCTAACCAAGCAAACTGCAACTAAAAACTGAGATAAATAATTTTAAATTGAGGATTTAAAGTACATGGGATGAGGATAATGCAATAAATGTATAAATTTGGTTTTTTTAATACAATTTTTTAAAATATAAGTATTCTGTAGCTCAAAATAAAGTTTATGTGCCGTAGTTATATTAATTATAAATACATAATAAATAGTGAATTCCAAAAAAAGATATCGATTCCGATTCAATTCCTTTAAAAATTATGAATGCCGATTCTGATTCTTTAATATTTTAAATAATAATTAAAAATACCATATTGCTATCAGAGGCGTACACAGGATTATATTTTTGGGAGGGGCTGGGGTTTTAGAATACAAAAAAATCCAGAAAATAAATTTTCTTGTTTTTAATTAAAAAAATTATTTCCAAAATCCTGATGTTCACAAAAAATTTACGAAATTTAAAGCTAATCACAAGAAATTAATTTTTTGGAAAAAAAAAAAAAAAGAAAATCACACTTTTTCACAAAAAATTCAAATAGTCAATTTTGTGAACAAAAATTTCTCGCTATTTCGAAAAAAATAATTTGGAATAATTACTAAAATTAAATTGATAATATAAAATTTTTGTAAATGTTAAATTTTTGGGTGAAAAATTTCAAAAATACATAGTTATTCATAGAAAATTTAATTTTTTGGAAAAAAATTTAATTTAATTTCGAATATTAAATTTTTGAAAAATAAAAAGTGATTCTAAATTTTCAATTAAAAAGCAAAAATTCCTTAATTTTGTGGGGGTATTTTTTTTGTAACTTAGAAAAGTAATAAAAAGTTAAATAATAAATTACGAATAAATTAATAATAAATACGAATCGGAATAGCAAATTAAACATTATTTTTCCGGTTCCGATACTGATTCCATAAAAACAGCAAATGAACCGATTCCGATTAATCTTCCGATCACTAATAATAACCATCTAAAATGGTTGAATAGATCAAAAAAATAAAATTATATTAGAAACTAATAGTTGGTGATTAGAATTATAGATGATGTAATTAAATAATGCATTTTAAGACGAAGAAATCGTAACATGTACAATTTGCTAATACAAATTACAACTTGTACAGACATGAGAGCTTATATGCAACGTATATATAAATGAAGAAAATAGAAATATTAGCAAATGAAAGACACATAAAGATTTATTACACATCAATTTCAATTACCTAAAAAAAGTTTTATTAAAAAAAGTTCTTATTAGTTTTTAGATGATTTTTATTGCCAAAGTAAGAAAAAAAAATAAAACGTGTTTGTGATGTATAAGCTGATTAACGTTTTATTTACTCGTTATTACAGCTACTATTTATATTTTTCACTTTTTTAAACTTTTTCTCAATTATAGGATTGATAAATTTAATGCAGTTAGAAGTTAAAGATAAAAATAAAGACAGAAATATATTTGTTGGCTCTTTGAAAAGTAATGTTAAATAATAATTTCGAAATTATTGTAAGAGTTTCACTCTATAAATTATATAATTTATGGATCTCTAAAATATTAATGTGTCACATAAATCATTTTGACTAAAATGCCCTAAGTATATTTGTACTTATTGTTTATTCATATAGTGGTATTTAGAGACAGCATATACAAATTTCCTGGGGATTAATATTTTAAGCATACTTACACGACCAATTTATTTTTGTAAAAAAAATATTGTACTTATAAATATATTTTACTTTTTCAAACCCATAAGGTGTCTCAAAGTATTTTTTGTTGATTTTTTTAAATGTTTCTTTAATTCAGCGTTGGGGAACAGGAGTAAATTACCTCAAATAGGGTAATTTAGAAAAGTTTGGGTTAATGGGAGGGAATGTTTCAAGTGGGGGAAACGAATATGAAAGTTGAAGAATCAAATACATTGCAGAGTCCAGAATCTTTAAAATTTCGAGATTGAGAAGTTGTGCAAGGACTTATAAAATAAAATAAACTATACATCTCACATAAATAATGAATAATAATTATGAATATTGTAGATGTATTACGCCATGTTGCTTGCGTGTTACACGTATCCATGCCTTAAAAAAGAACTTTTACTTCCTTCTGTTAAATGAAATAAAGAAATAAACAGCATGCCACTGAAAATGTGTTCTCTGAGTTTATTATCCATCAATTTTGTTAGATTGGTTTGTCCTCCAGAGTATTCGAAAGTTTGGGGCAAATCAATTTTACTACAAGTTTTTGTGTTAAAACTCATAAAAGTTACCCAACTGACACTTTCATTGTTCAGATTGGATTAAACTGATTCAGTATAGTACAACAATTACTCAATCGGAACTAGGAATTGTCTTTGAAGTCGATATATCTTGAAGTATATTTTATGGGAATGACCAAGACGCAAATCTACAAATATTGAGTTCAAGAGAATAATTTATCAAGGGGGTTATAGTCCATTGAGCTACGCTGTTCCATAAATGTTGATTTTTTAGGTCTCTAGGATCATACTAATATTTTATAAATTAATAAAAAAAATCTAGCTCATCCTGTTAGCCAAAAAAAAAAAATGGAACTCTGATATCCCTTTGTGTGTGAAGAGAGTTTTTTATCCTGAAAAAAACTATGCTTAAATATTCATTTTTTTTATATTTGAGTAATTTTATTTTATATTTTATTTGTCATAAACAAATAAGTAAGTTTTACTGTTTTCTCTAATAAAATATGAAAATTTTTTAAAAGTGATATTTTTGAAAGCAAATTCTATCATTTAGTCAACATAAAGGTACATCACAAGCTATACATCCAATAAAAGTTTTTTTAAATTTATCTTCTCTTGTACAATTTACACATTTTGTTTGTGTCTATTGTAAAGTAGTTGTAAGACCTCCATTAATTTGAAAATATATCTTATCGGCTTTGTTTTCCATCACCTATCTATAACTTTACTTAATGTATACCTATAAATAAATATCATTATGACAAAAAAGGATATTACGCAGAAAAAAAATTAAATATACCAGTTTATACGTTGACACAAAAAAAATCATTCACACTAAAAGGGAGGTGTCCCCTGTCAATATTGTGGGTGAGTCTCACACACAAGATTTCCCAGATTACTTTGTTTGCAGTCATAAAAAACATGGACGAGATTTTTCTTTTTGTTGAACTCTTTGAATAAATAAATTTTAATATATAAAAAATATATTTAATTCACATTTCCTTCAATAATAAAAACTTACAAAGGTTTAAAGTTTGTCTTTTATAATGTTAAAAAATGATGATATTCAGTAACTTGCAATATAGTTAAACTCACCTTTTATTAACCATTATAAATTATGAAATATAGTTTGACATCTTGGCTATAAAACGAAAAACCCAAAAAAAAAAGAAAAGGAAAGTCTTTTTAAAAACAAGCATAGTTACTTATATTGAATTATGGAACAAATATGTCCCCTGGTGTGAACCCCTAATAAGAAACCCAGGTATTTTCGACCCTAAGAAGTTCATATGTTCTAAGCCTTAATGATAAAAATTTTTAGAATGAAGAAATAAATATCACTTTTTTAAGTAATATAGTAAATTATTTTCCTAAACCAAACTGTGCTAATTTCGCACAACAAAAGTAGATAATTATATGTAATTGTAAAAATATACCAAATGTATTCGTCGAAAATCGTTTTGTTTCTTTTTAATTCGGTCGCGACCGATTCTATAAATGAATGGTTGTTGACGTCATTTATGTTTCAAAACTGTGCAACTCGGCAAAATAACATCCTATTATGTTAAATATATTGCATAAATCATATTTGTGCAACTCATAAATCAAGATAGGGAAATAATTTGTCTGCGATTTAAATTTTGTTTTACGGTATTAGATCTTGGTTCAAATCGTTCTAAACAAAAAAACTCACTTAATAACAACCCGAAAAAAATCTGACTTGTACTTAGTCTCAGCACTAATATGTACTCTATTGCTAGTATTAGTTAAAAACAAACCTTGTCGTGTGAACGGGGATTCATAGTTACTTTTTCCATGTAGCATAAATCTCCAACGTTGAGAAAACAAACAAAAAATACGAATTTTGTACACATTTTTAACACAGGAACTAAAGTTTTTGGAGTCCTTAGATGTTACTTATATTATATAGTTAAATACTCATTGTCAAATTTTAACCGTAACACATCATTACTCCACGTTCTTCAATTTGAAAGCCCTATGTTATTTATACTTTGAGATATGTGATTTTTAATGAAAATAGTTTGTTTACTAAACATTTTTACATCATTGTTTGTTTGATAATGACGTCATATGTGAAGAATTCCCTGTATTTACATCTCAAAATTATATACATAAGTAGACGGAACTTTGACGAAATTGGCAAGGAAAGCCAAAGGGTATATCCCTACTCCCTGTAATGTATATTTGATGGTACACCAAAATTTAGAGGGAGTGCGCCAAATTATGCAAAAAATAAACGTGAACTAAAATTTTAGAAAATCGACAAAAAGTGTTCTAAAGATGTGTTGGATAAAAAAACAACATTGAAACGTATTCCCTCAAAAATTACAAGATCTGTAATTCCTCTCAATGTACATATGTAAATCTGTAGCACTGAAAGATAATATCTAGGTATAAAGTAATCACAAGTGTGTGAAAGACTAAGAGTAATACTGACGATTTGCGGGGAAACTATAAGTGCAATTCTTTGTTGGACTCGAAGTAGAACTGAGGATTGACATCGAAATAATAACTGCCCATGTCCTTGGATGATATAAAGTGGAGTTTTTGTTTATTTTCTTTATTTCGTAGATGTTTGATGTTAATCTAATGAAACGACGTGATAGCTAAACTGCATTCAACCCCCAAACATTCTTCAAATTTTCAGGAGGAGTACTTGCCTTTTCGTGTTTATTTTAATTTTAAAATACGTACAGATCATATTATATACAACTCTATTAGTAACATCCTAAATATTTGGCCATTTAATAATTGAGTATCCTTAATTTGAAGATTAACTTGACATCAGCATACAAAAAAAAGCACAATGGTTATCTTTATCAGTAAATATGTTATCGGCTAAAGTAACCATATTTTTATCAGATTTATAAGAATATTCGTCAAATTGACAGGATCACCATTTCATTTTTGGGTTTAATTTTTTATTGACATACTTACTTGTCATATTGCTTACAACTCTCCTGATATTCTTATTTTTTTAGCGATACATATAGTAAGTAATACGTTTAGTTTTATAAGTTATAACCTATCGGTGCGTTAAAAAAAGAAAGCGAAACTTAACGTAGTCATCTTACAATTTAAAGAATGTTTAGGAGAAGAGCAGCTGATATTTCAATTATAATTTAATTGTTGGATTAGGCCGTGAGAGGAAGAAAATAAACACATATCCCATACCGTATCTAGAAAGGATATAGATAGGAATTACTATGTCGATCCTCAATTCTACTCCGAGTCCAACAAGGACTCTCACTTATGACTCACCAACAAATCATCAATGTTACTCTCCGTCTTATATGAACACACAAACTTTACACTTAAATTTTCCCTCTTTAATAATTCAATCCCAATAAAATTAGCTTTGTAAAATAAAAAACCCTGTTCAGTTTGCAATATAGCAATCCTCTAAAGTCATATTTTTTACAACTATAGTCTGTATTTCATTCAAAAAAATAACACATTAGAAATAGAATAATTTAAACTTTTTAATTCAATTAACATTAAATATTTACTTATTTTCCTTCAAATATATGCATAATTTTGAGCTTCTTCTACATAAACTTTTACATTTAAGAACTTCATTGATTAACAATTACCATTCAAAATATTATTCGATGATGTAATGAAAAGTGTACCCATCAAATTGTTTCTTTTATTTAACGTTGAAATTATGATACCCTCAATACCCCTGCCTCTAGCTACCATTCATTGAAGCAAACTGAAGATTTAAATCTATTATTGCCTTACTATGCCAATCAAAATTCCTTTGTTACCTATATGTATTCATTTACCTATTTTAGGAACTCCAGGTTGTCAAACTTTATATTTATAATAAAAAGTTATCAATATACTATTTAATTAATTATAATTAATTTTTTAACTTGTTATAAAATATAATGAATGGCTTGAACAGTCACATAAATTAGAATTTTATTTTTAGCCATGACGTACATAAATTAGAACATGAATCGGATTAGTTAATCATTGAATTTGAATAAACTACATTATTGTTTTGTAATCAGACGCTATAGACCGAAAGTATATGTGAATACCGGGTCGAAACGTGAAACTTATATAAATTGAAAGGAAAAAGAAAATAGTCTGTCATTCTTTAATTATACATTTAACAAAAATCTTTATTTATCTTTGTATGATACATAGCCAATGTCAAATTGATTCATTCTCTTTGGCTGCTATGGTCTCATAGATGGCGTCAAGCATCTCGCGAAAAGAGTTGGAAGTATTGCGAATTAATTTCGGGTAAATAGTAGCCCACTCTTCGTCCACGGGAGCATTCATGGCTTCAACGTTCGTATGACCCATGCAACAGGCCCTCCTCTCGATGTACGGAAGGAGATAAAAGTCCAAGGGATCGACGTCTGGACTATATGGTGGCCACATTTTCTTGACCCAGAAAACGATGTTATTAGCTAAGAAGGTCTGAGTAATTTTCGCAGTGAGAGCCAATGTAATGTTTATTCATCATTAAGTACAAATCTCCCATTTTCTTCACAGCTCTACAAAATATCCATTTCTAAAATTAGGCATAACTACTAACGGCTTAATAAATGTTATAAGATTTTTAAAGTATTTTTTGCCATTTCATTAAAGATAAAAATCAAAAAATTCTAATTTTATAATCAAAAATTCAACTGGGGGCTCCATAAAAAAATCCCCTCCAGATTTTATATCATTTATGTAGTAATCACTCTCTTCAGTTTAAAAATCCCAACTGTGCTGCTGATTTCGACTCATTAATTATTCTTACTGATTCTATTTGACTATTTGAACCATTTATAAATTATGATATCTAACATCATTTGTCAAATATTCATATTTAATATAAATTTGACAGTCAAATATTGAATACATGTATACAAAAGTGAATTTGAGCAAAAAAAAAAAAGAAAATATGGAATTACCAATATATTTTTTTACTTCACGAATATGTATGTACATATAAACAACCAATTAATTTATTGTCTAAGTATTTTTGTTTTAAAAGAAACAAATTTCAAGCATCCATATGATTTTTTGTCTTAAAAGATATAAATAAAAGGAATAACCTATTATAAATATCGTTTGTAGGTACATGTTTCTATATTAAAAATAATTCTTTTTTGTCACATTTCAATGACAAAAAGTTTATTTTTGTTGAGAGTGAAGACTTTCAACTTCCTAGTTTAAAAGAGTACCTTAAAATTTTTGCGGCTTTAAATGCAATTTGCAACACTTCTAAAAACTGAACCATAGTAATGTACTTATTTATGGAAATGGAAGATGATTAGTTAATTAATATTCATTTCATCCAGACTCATTTTTATGAAATACGAATATAATTATTAATTTCTTTCGTGTTAATGGACCTTCTATGTAGTTCTAAAGTTTTTTTCAAAACGTATGTTAAAAAAAAAGAAACGGTAAATTTACGTGGACACTGTGATAATTTGAATAATTTTTTGGAGTAGTACAGCTTAGCTGTCACAAAGTTTTATTTGACTAGCTGCAAACAGTTATATGAGATAAAGTAAATAAAGAAAATTCCAACACTGTATCTAGCAATGATATAGGCAGGAATTATAGCGATATCGGTCCTCAATTATGCTACGAGTCCAAGGAGGAATTACAATTATAACTATCCACAAATCATTTATACTTATATTTATCTCCTCTATAATAAAAACAGAATGGAAGGACGTAGCTCAATGGACAATGCGCTCGGTAGAAGTTATTCCCTTGAATTCAATGTGTGTAGGTTTGCGCCTTGTTCATCCCTAGAAAAGGAAATATACATTATTATGTGTATTGACTTTAAAGAAAATTCCTAGGTCAGATTAAGTAAATGTAATAATACTATAATGTTTACTTATAATTTATCAGTGCAACTCCAACAGACAAATAAAAGGAGCATTACAAAAACCAAGTTTTGGACTGCTTGTCCAATGTCATATTTTTTACAAATATACTCACAACCCCAACATAGTCCACTGAATACTTTATAAATGGAAGACGTACTCTTTTCCTCTTTTTTGACCAACTAAGGGTTATTTCTTAAAGTAGAATAGTTATGGAATGAAAGGATGGAAGCGTATTAAATACAATCGTCGAATGAATGTCTAAGATAATTGTCAGTTTATTAGGGAATTAATTTATATACATATTGCAATGACCAATGTAATAATAACATGTCGATAAAAAAGTATTTTAATTTCTTAATACACGATTCTTTTAATTCAATTTTCTTATTTTATAACTATTCTACTAATAGAAAAATAGCCTTTAATTGGTCAAAAAAGGAAAGGAAAAAAAGAGTGCGCGTTCAAGCAAGTAAATAGTAAACTAGAGATATGAATGTAGAATATTAAATGATCATTGACCTTGTACAGTCTTATGGATTACAAAATGTGAAGTTACTTTTAAATAGACTTAAAGTCATGCGACTCTTTCTTTGAATAAGTTATTATATTGAAGCAAATACGAGTAACATTATTTATTACTATTGTTTTGCAAATTTTTATTGTATTCTAAATTTTATTTACAATGTCTAATATCTAGAAGAAATATTCTTTTGTTGAATTTGAGATCCGCCAGAATGATGCAGAAAGAAAGCACATAATGAATGGAAAAAAGCTATTATTTTCTATAAAAAAGATATTTTGAGTTATTTATTTTTCCTGCTATATTAATACACATATTTTTTTGTTGCAGAAAATATACCAAAGGAGTTGTCTTCGAAAATTGGTGAGTACTATTTCTTCTTTGATAATATGTAACAATCACCATATATCTTAAATACTACGACAAAGAAAAATATGCTTGTAGGATGGTTGTAAAAATGTAGTACACGAAAAGAAAGGCTTGTTAATAAAATTTGAACTGTAATGATGAGTGATGTATGTATCATGTTGTTTGTGATACAGGGGTAATGACATATTTCAAACAGTACTATAATAAATTATTATTGAAACCAGTACATGCTCCACCACCAAGTAAAAATGGCCTACTTATGAATTAACCCACCAGATATCTAAGCTATCCGAAACACCACACATAAAAATTGTCTTTATAAAAACCATCGAATTATTGAGCTAATTTATCCCCGAACAAAACTGTATGGACGAAGCCGAGACTATTTTTTTTTGGGGAGGGGCGGATTTTGGATTATTTTATTACACTTTTTTTGACTCTAATGTAAGATGACCTTTTTTTTTTTGGAAAATAAATTAAATAAAATAAGAGTCTTTTAATTTTTCTGACATAAAATGAAAGCCCTTTCCTATTAAAATAATTTGGTACATTTTCAAACAAATGAATTTTTTTATAAATGATATTTTTTTTTGTATAGAAGTACAATTACTTTATTCTAATTAACTAAATTTCTGTAAATACAATAAAAATATTTGATATAAAAAACAAACAAGTTAAAACACCTCCAAAGTTAAAAGGAGGACTCTGCCTCGTGTCATTTTCCCAAGGCAACTCTGTCATTCCTATCTGAGAGGGTACCGTTTTTCACTCAGGTTAAAATCTGACCTAGCAATTTATCCAGATTTGAGCATTTTTGAGTTATATCTGTTGGTTGTATCCAACGGGAAGATCAGGAATCCCGTGTGGTTTCCTTTAGGATACAGCTTAAAGAATGAAGAGTACGTCAATATTCTGGACACCAAAGTTCTTCTATGAATCAAATCGTTTGCAATTCTCCATGAGTGTTCCAACAAGAGCAGTTGCCCACTCTACAAAGAAAACCCAAGAGTGGAGTGGATCCAGGTCAATATCCACAACTGGGGAAAGGAATTCTGGCTCCCGCAGAGCCCAGACCTCAGCCCCTAGACTAAGTGCCGTCTAAGTCCTGCAGGAGATGCCACAACAGTAACCGCTCCCTGAAGACCTCTGTCAATAATGCCTGGCCTCAATGAGCTCGGCGTACATCTAGAGATTTGGGAGCAGTTTCCACCACTCCCTGGAACTCCCTATCCATTCTGAGGGGAGATACATTTACTAAAACATGTTTTTTGAGTTTCAATTAATACTTAATAAACTTGTTTTCCAATTCACCGTGGATCCTACCATGGACTTCAATACTTTTTTGAGTTAAAATGGGTAAATAATAACGTTAAGCCCGGTATTGCTAAAATACTTAACGTAGTTTTTGATCCCTAATGACAACTTTGGATCTTTAAACAACCTTTTAGTTTTGCCTTATTTTCACATTAGATAAATGCAAATTTCTTTTTAATATCAATCATTTTTTTTTTTTTTTTTGTAATAATTTTTTTGATATTTGTGCATTTAAAAGTTTTTCTTGTACAATTCATGCCAATTTTGAAACTTTTAGATCGAGGTTTAACCTACTGCATTTTTAATTGAAGACTTAAAATTTAATTACATATTATCATAAAACAGGGAGTGTTGAAGACATGCAATGCCCACTGCATTAATTAAAAAGAACTAGGCGCTTAATCTATGAATTTATTGTTTTTAGATAGAAATTAAATAAATAAATAAATTATTTAGCAGAAAAGTTAATCATTTTAATCATCTGAACACTATGAGGTTTTGTTGACACTGCAGACTCAATCAAATAAAAGACAAAATCATACTCAACTAATTCATTTTTTGGATGAATTATTGGTACAATTTAAGCTTTACTCTTGAGACAGGAACATATGTCGTATTTTAATATAATAAAATCAATTGTTCATGAGGTATGGGCACTTTATTGAAGTATTTTTTTTTATTGCTTAACCGTTCATAATAGTTGGTAAAAAGTCAATGACTATGCGACAGGGTAATGAGCATGAAATGGTCTAAAATTGGACACAAATGTTATTTTATTAATGCAAACGAACAAATAGTGTCTGAAAAGTACATTCTTGTAGTTTTTAAGACTCACTAAATTATATTTAAAATACAATACAAAACTATAAACCTTTGAAATATAAAACAAATTTTCCACCAAAATCTTGCCTAATTCAGATAAAAATACCTAACTTCGAAAGTTCATCTTTTCAATCTAATTCACCTATACGAATCCACATATGTAACACATTTACATTGACTGAAAAGTCCCTGACTTAACAAAGAAAAACTTTTTTTTGTTCAATTTTTTTTAAATTACTATTTATTATTTATTATTATTTTAGCACATATATAGAATTTTAGATGAATCATAATTAGAGATAAGAAAAAAACATTATTGATTGATATACATGACGCCTCTTTCCCTGATAGTCTCTTTAATTACAACTTATAGTGCTAAAAGGCGTGTAGTGTACCATTGGAAAGTAAAAATATTTAACACAAATAATCGGATTTTGATAGTTTTTCAAATTAGTTTGTATTAAATAAGCCCTACTATTGAATATGAGGACAAGGTCATTTATAGAAAATGCATCATGAAGCCAACCGTTTAAGAAGCCTTGATGCATATCTGTGTTTTTATGAATGCCTTCTACTGCATTATACTACTTCTAAATTACTTGTAATTAATATAGGCAATCTAAATATATATAAAAAATAAAATGATTTCATTTTTTATGATTATGTCTTGCGTCCATATTATGGTAACATAGTCGTGAAATATGGGCAATCATACAAATTCAAATATAAGGCATAGTTTAATTAATTATTTTTACCCCATTGCACTTATACTTTGTTTTGTTTTAAGTAAAATTAATCTAAAAAAGTTTTGTGATTGCTATTGCAAAAGAGCTTGTAAGGAGCAAATCAAATATTAAATGTCCACCAATATACCCTTTTACTATATTACTTCCAAACACATTCATGATGCATGAAACCTGAAACACTTTTATACTCCTCATTTAAACTTTCTTTTGCAATCAAAGAGTCACTCATTTACTTCATTAAAAATGCACCTTTGTCAGTTTTTGTTTCAGCTTCATATTCAACTTTTTTTATTTATGTAATAATAGCAAAAAATTAAATGTTATTCCTAAAAAAATATTTAGAAAAAATAAAGATAATATTTTCAAAACAAGGAACTGACAAGTTTTTTTAAATATTGGCACAACTGTTAATAATAAAAAAGAAGGCTTAGCTCCTTCCAAAAATTTGTCATTCTCAAACAAAAAAAAAAGCATTAAATGAAAAAAAAAAAAACACCATATCATACATATGATAAAAAAAAATTTTAAGAAAGGGCAATTTTTTTTTTCATTCATTTTTATAATATAGTCAGGTAAAATTGGATGTTAGTCTGATTTTTTTGTTTAAACTGAACATCATAGTATTGAATTACTCTCTCTATCCTCTGGACAGTGATTCCCAATCTTTTTATTTCTGCAAAGGACTACGTAATTTTTTGATATCCTTAATAATAATGCCCCTTATAAACTCTTACACACACACAAATGTATTTTATTTTTTACGAGCTAAAACAAGAATAAATTGACAGAAGTCCCAAAAAATATAAAAACATTATAAGATAATTTTTATCGTTAGTCAGTTCGTATCACAAATGATCTCGTTTTTCCTCCTACAGTTTTTCAATTCCTGGTTACATTTTTAAAAAACATGCTCAAAGTCTTGTTCTATGAATAACAGACTATTTCTTTATTTCAGTTAATAATAGGTGTAGTAATATTAAATTTATTATTTTTAATATATTTTTTTTATTTTCCATTAATAAATCAAAATCTTTTTGGGAATCATAACAGAGATTGCATAATGGAGAGACTCGACGATTTCCATAATTTTATCCATATTTTGGATAATTTGCCTTCTAGTGCACGGTGCATCTGCGACATCAAAATAACCTGAAGGGAAACCAAAATTGCGTATGATTGGCTGTTAAAGTAACAGGACCATAAACACCATACACATTTTTAGTTACCGGGTTTGTATTTTTGTCTTGTTTGCAGAAAAATATGGCGTATTTTCTCTTTGCTAGTGTCCATCTTTGACGGGCGCTCGAACAATATGGAGTCAAACGATCACAAAACACTCAATGAAGTTATAAGTACAAAATAATGCCATCCAGAATAAACCAATCGTACTTATACAATGCAAGACACTTTCACTAAAACCATGTAATGGATTTCTATTACCAGAAAAAAATCCTTAACTCTATGTCAATTTCTTTTAAATATGCTCAGCCAAATAGATATTTATTATTTATATAATCTCTTGCAGAGCCCTTTAAGATATACCAGGGAAAACAAGAACTATAATGAGTTCAGTTGGAAACAACTGCCTCAGACAAATGGTTAGATAGAAAGATATAATAATTGGAATAGTTTAAAATACTGTTCAATTCAAGTTTAGAATACATTATATACAAGAGACTATTGTTTACTGCCATAATGGTTACAGAAAAAATTAACCTCCCTCTTTTCACCCTAAGTCAAGATAATCCCCAGGCCAAGTTATTTTAAAGCAAGTTCATCACAAGGAAAGTTCATCCCAATTTTCCTTCAAATTTGACCTTGCTTAAGTGAAAAAGGGAGATAAAATTTCACAGAGTGAAAGAAACACGGTGAAGTTTTACATTAAACAGCCTTAAAATCCCTTCCTTCTCCTCAATCGACAAAATATTTAAGGACTCTAGTACCATATAAGTAGGGATGGGATTTTTATAGTTCACATTGTGAAGACGGCAGTGAAACTTATGGTACTACTGAATTACTTAATCAACCATACTTTTTTATAGCATAATCAAAAAAACTATATACAGTATTTAGCTTCAAATCTCAATAGCTATCAAATAATTTATTATATACATGAATCAGATAAGTCGCTTACAAATTAAAATGCAAGGGCCTTCAAGAATATTTTGATCAAATGCATCGTCAAAAGGAGCTCAGAACTCAGAGTTGGATTGGAAGTTTTATTTTTGGCTTTCAAAATAATAGTTTATTTGACAAATCAAATTTTATTCAAATCGGATAAAAAAAATATAAGGTGTAAATTTTCCATTTAATGACCCGGATATATTTATTTACGTCAATCTATATCAACCATTTTTTTCTTTTTTAATCTTAAAGTTGTTATTTTTTTTATACTTTTTGACCCTCTCTACACATAAATGTTACTTCAAATCGACTTTTCTATAAAGAATACCTCTAATTAATAGTATAAAAGTTTAATTAACTATATTAACCAAAAATATTTATTTAAAAAGGGAAAAGATATATTAAAAAATAATAAATAATAATAGACAATACCTATTCCATATATTATTCTTTATCAAACGTAGTACATTTATTTTGTTTATTGAGTGATATTGTTTAATGAAAAAAAATGATATTTACTTTTTAAAGTAAAATATTTGAAAATTTTGAGATAATATTTGTATTGTTTTAACAAAAAAGATACTTCTATTATTGCAATATTTTTTTGAAGTATTATCATAAATGTACAAATTTTTCAAGCAATAATTATGCAATCACTATGAATTTATCCTGCAACATGCGTTTAAAAAGTACTCAAATAATGAACTAACCCAATTAGAATATCCATTTTTTATAAAAGTTTTTTATTTTTTTGTTCGAAATATTACATCAAAAAGTTTTCTCCAAATTCTGTGTGAGTTAAGTGTAAAATATTTATCAGGAATAATAATAACAAAAAGACAGTAATTTGTTAATCCCAAAAAGTTAGTTTTACTTCAGATTATGTAAAGGTCGTCCATTAGTCTTTGAAGACTTTGGACTTTGCCAAAAAAAGGGATCATATATAAGCAGTACGCATTGTGAGAGAAAATTTAGGATATAAAATAATTTTAAAAGTATATATTATGCTATTTTTTTTAAAGCGATACCTTATTCTAGAATATATTTTATCAACAAATCTTTTAAGGCTGAAATATTGTTTTGTCTATTCCCAATAAGTATCATATTAAATTGGAGTCTCTGCGTAGTAGGAATCGAGGGGGCTAAGGGTCAGAGATGAGAGTCCAAAATCTACCAATCTAAACGCAAGTACTAACTTGAGTTATTAAGCTACCCCGACAATAAAATTCATATTTTATTAATTTAAAACTTTATTGGCTCTTTTTAACTTTGTCAATTAATATTCCAATAAATGGCTTTAGTAATGTGTATCTCAAGTTGTTTAATTGGGATCCGTTTATGCTTGATAGCGTCAAATACTACAAGATTTCTTTCTACATAAACAGTTTTGTAATTGTTCCGCTCAGTATTGTTTGAATGCAGGCCAAATATGGACACCAGTAATGAGAAAATAAGCTATATTCCACAGTTTCTCTTCAAAAATGCGAAAATACATGCCAGGTGGATAAAATTGTAAATAGTGTTTATAGCCCGGATACTATAACAACCAATCAAGTGCAATTTAGGATTCGTGGATTCTGTTCAAGTAATTTTAATGTCGAAGTTACACCACTAGGCCAATTGTAGAAAATGTGGATAAATAATAGGGATCGTCAAGTCCGGCAGTCACGTTAGCACTGCCTTGATTGCCAAGGAAATATACATTAATAAAAAAATCCATTAAACATAATGGATTTATTTTTAATACGCCTTATACCTGAAACCAAAAGTATTACTGAAGAAAATGAATTATTGTTAAACAGTATACTTTTACATACAACATATTACCTGTGAGTTCATAATCTAAAATAGTAGTTGGAGAAACTAATATTAAATTTTGTAGACGGTAGAGGATATATTATTTATAAATTTGTAAATAACTATGTATTATCAAATAAGACATTTTCTATACAGAATAAGACATATCCACCTCCTCCTTCTGCTAATCTCATTTTTTCTTATTCATAAGATGATGAAGAAGGCATACAAATATTCTTTCAAACTTTCATAATTATTCATTCAAAAATTTCTTAATAACTACGAAACTCAAAGTGTCATCTTCATAAAATGTGACACAGTAAGTATATGATAAACTAAGAATTTACTTAAGATAGATCAAAAATACACAAGATATTATACAGGATATTTTAGACTCTAGAGAGCATAAATACCCCAGCTACGTCATTGGGGGGAGTAGGTGGGTGGAGATTGATAAAAAAGGAACCTGTGACCATAGACGTACCGGAGCTCTGACATAAGGACCAACGATTATTTAAGCCGACAGTTACTTACAAAAACAAAACAAAAAAAGTTTTTAATCAGCCGGTGTATGTGTTCAAGTTACAAAAAGAACAACTCAGTTAAAGGGGGGATCCGCAGGTTTATATTTGAGATTTGGTTTTTTGATTTTTTTTTTTTTTAAACTCAAAAATTAAAATTTGTTTTTATCAAGTAATCAAAAATTCATACGTATTCCCAAAAACTTTAATTTTTTGGAAAAAATTGCAAATATTAATTTTTTTAGAAAAAAATTGCAAACATTAATTTTCTTGGAACAAAATTTCAAAAATCCATAGCTTATTAAAATTGAATTTTTTGGAAAAAAAATTGAAAAATTATTCTTTTCTTTCTTCCCTTTTCCTCCTTTTTTACCCTTTTGAAAATCACACCGACACCAATTAAGACCGACGCCAGGGACGTCTTGTGACTTCCCTTACGATCCGTCTATTCCTATGACTGTGGAAATATGATGACTAAAAGCATCAAGCCTGAATTTAAAAAAGCCTTATATTCTAAGCTTAGTTTTATCAACTCATCCATACATATTCAGTGGAGCAATATACTGTTTTCACGTGATCTCAGCATTGTCGATGTCTCCTATTTTGGAGAACTAAACAACCAAGTTTTATAATATTGAAACCCCTTTCTTCATTAATATTATGAAAATTTGGGGAATTATTTTCTTACTTAAGCCTTACTGTCTATTAAGAAGGAATCTCTATATTGCCTAGTTTTATTATATATCTGAGCCTAAAATGTATTAAAAATATGTTATTACATCGTTATACTTCCATATTGTAGACAATAAATTTACCATTACAATGGAATTTAAAAAAATGAAACATTGTTTATAATGCAATCGTTTTATTTGTACATTTAGTGGAGTGTGGTGAAAAATTATTTTATTAGATAAAGTGTAAAAAGTATCTCATTTTAAAATAGAGCATAAATTCATTTTTCCTTTAAAGATTTGATAAAAAAATGAAGCACATAAATTTCTACATTTAATTTCATGTCTTGATATTTATGCATACTACTACAAGGGCTATATATATGTGCACATACATGCATGATATGTACCACACATAAAAATATATATCTTATTGAGGATTTTTAAAACTTTTATTTGAAGGATATCAACCTGCTGATGTTTAAGTCAAATAAATTACTCTTTTAAAAAAATAGAAAGAATAGGATATTTTTCTCTAATTATCCTACTTTTCTTATCCTTTATCGATCATCGAACAAAAAATAATTGAACTAATTTAGACAATACATTGGGATTTTCAGTACATATTACTTTGATTTAATTCAAATATCAATGTTTATGATTGGGGTCAAGTAATATTCGATGCATGCTTTAAGTCTTTGATTTATTATCAAAGCCATTTGATGAAGTGTAATTAAGATAAATTGGATGTTTGTCCATTTTATGTTTTTTTTTAAATATCAATTTGAGCTCTTAAGATGGTGTCAACTTCAATTATCATGTAGTTTATGACGTCAAAAGTAGTGGAGTCTGGGGACTATTGCAACAGTCTCTTTTTTCTCGATTATCAAAAAAGCTACAGTAGTCATAAAATTCACGATAAATTCCATAATATAATGTAAATGATTGTGAAAAAAATCAATACTTTTAATCAACTTTTCGTTGGAATATTGGATAAAAAAAGGATTTACAGGAGTACAAGTTATATTACGGATGAAAAATACTTTTGTAATAATGCAGTAAGTTTTTTTGTTTTTTTTATGCTGTAACTAATATCATTTGAATCATTGAATATAATTAAATCAAAATTCAGTACTCACTAATTGAAGAAAAATTTGAGATACTTTGACTCTCAATGAAAAAAGTTAGTTGCACAGCAAGCTTTTGTATTGTAATTTTTATTCTTTTTAGTAATTTTACATACAAGTATGTACGTTTTTACAATAAGCATGTATTTTAGGAAAGGCAATAACCTAAAAAGGTTTAGAGAGTTAATGTACACGATTTATGATAGTAATTCATTATCTTTAACTACTAGTTCTGCTAATCAAGAGCATTTTGGCAATGTTATAAAAAAACCCGTAAATTAACATGGTAACCCTGACAACTTGGAGGACAGCAAGTTGTTGACATGATATTTCATTAGATCAGGTAGAGCAGCTCGGACGAGGAGGAGATAGAAATGAACAAAGGCATAAGCAAGAATGACTCTGATGTCGATCATTAATTATACTCTGAGTCCAACAAGGACTTAGAATTATTACTCCGCAACAAATCCTCATTCATGACTCTCCGTCTTTTATGAGCATACACAAATGTTCAATCAGGTTTTAAATATAATTGAACTTAGTAAAAAAGGGAGATTACGACTCAGAAATTAAACTATAAAGACAACAGCTAAGGAAAAGAAAATACATTTTTTGGATTATCAATTCCAAAAAACGGTCCGCTCAAAAAATTCACACGATCTACATAGCTATTTCTAGCCACAATTCTCAGCCAGATATGACATTGAAGTCTAGGCATTGAAAGGGCCGAAAATCACGAAAGTAACACACTTGAAAATGAAGGATGTAAATATTTGGTAATAAATTTTTACAAATAAATATTGTTTTTCATTATACAAAGAATTCCTATGCAAAAAAATCATATTGATACCTGCGTCGATATAGGGTTAAATACAAAAAAAAAAAATAATAAGTACGAGGGTGGTCTGTAAAGTTTCCAACCTAATAAACATACAAGATATTTTAGCAGAATATATTATTTATTTTTCACAACATAGTTTCCTAGTAACTCTACAAAACGTATTGCCCTTCACTATGAAGGTGGGTTACCACATCTATCGAGATTTTGTAAATATACGTGTATAAGTCTGGAACGGACCAATAGACTATGTATTTTTAAGGACTTTCTATATTATAATCTTTAAACGTCAACAATTCTTCCTTTCAAAATCAAGAGGTTTTTTGATCTTGATGAAAATTGTTTGTAGGAGTGAAAATGCCACAAAAAATAAATTATGGAAGCATATGAGTAACTAATGTGCAAAATCTCGATAGATGTGGTAACCCGCCTTAACTCGTCCAATTAATACTCAACATTTTTTTCTGCAAAGTAATTGTTCACGAAGGTGATTGCCTCTTCATTTGACGAAAACCTTTGCAGTGCACTTTTTGGATTGTATTTTTGTTTCCACCGTGTAATGGTGTATCCAAGTTTCATCTACAGTAATTAATCGGTGCCTAAACTGTGCCAACGGAGAAATACTCAATTTTGTCTCAATTGACACAAAAACACTCCCATCAACTCACTCAAACAACCGTTAAATAAAAACTACAAGTCCAAAATGACTCAAACTTTGGTGAGTCATTGTCAATAGATGTGACTAGCTTCAATAACGAGTGATGCCATCTGTACGTGCTGGTTGGAATTTTTCAAGAACACCCTCGTTTATATTATTAGAAGGGCATGAACAACGCCCTTTCAATGTGGTTACCCAATTTCCATCATTATCTATAAAATAAACCTTATTACAACCACCAACGTAGTTGAAAGGAGGTTATGTTTTCACCTCGGTTGTTTGTTTATTTATAAGCAAGATTATGGAAAAAATTACTTATGGATCTTGATGAAACGTTTGTAGGAGTGTGATATATGTTAACAGTAAGATGCTATTACATTTTGAGAGGTCAAGGTCAGAGGAAAAGGTCATACAAAATGTTAAAAACGCATAATCAACTATAACTTTTAAACAAATTGAATTAGTCTTTGGGGTAGATGGGTACCCCCCCAAGGAAGTAACGAAGGTTGAAATTGTTCTGAATACCATAATGTAACTATATACTTTCATAAAATGCGTTTGGCTCTGTGTTTCTTTATTTTATTTTTTGCAACATAATTATAATCTATGTATATAATATTTTAATTATACTTTTCAGAGGATGAAGAGATAACACCAGCGGGTATACTTAACGTTCCTTCATCGTCATCGACTTTTTCTTCGTCAAACTCGATTTCATCCGTCTGTAGTCATTCTATTGATGTTATTTTCCTTCAACTTGTCTTTATTTTTAACTTGCGTAATGAACTTTATTCACTACTCATTTCATTCTCTTGAAGATTAAAATGTTTGGGGAATCAAAATGTCATCAACAACGAAATGAATGGAAATATTATATTCACTCATAGCAAACACTGTTTTTCTTAAATGTACCTGAAATACTATTTTTATACATGTATAAATATTTATGTATAGAAACTTCAAATATATTAATGATATATAAATATTATGTAGTTTAAATTGATTGAAATAATTTCTATGATATATAATATACTTAAATGAATGTATACAATAGTATGTTGTTGTTTTTTTAGCTCTAACTTTTTATTATCGTATTGTAATCTATCTTTTTCTTTAAAATGAAGATAAATCATTCACTTAAAACAGGGGTTTCGAATTTGAGGCCAGATGTGGCTCTAAAAGGGATTTTACTTACTTACATTCCTTTTGTTTTTGAAACTATATCTACTTCTTTGAGGTAGGGTTGTGTTGGTTCATATCTAAGACCTTAGTTTGGACCAATCCTAGTTTTCGATCATTAAAAAAAGGTAAAGTTGATCCCTTTTTACGTCGTTGAGAATGTTTTTGGAAGGTATGTATCGGTCCCAAAATTTTGACCTTCTGTTTTAAATTTTTAGGGCGTATACAAATCTGACGGAAAAGTTGTCCTATATTACAATATTTGATACATGACATCATCATATACGTCTGCCAGTGACGTCATCATAAATCAATCTCTTTTCATCTTAATCAGCTTAATTTAGACTATAACTTGGCCTAAATTAAGAATAGTGGCCGAATATTCAAATGGTAAACTGAGATACTAAGCTATAATGTTAATGATAATTATGCTTTATAAAGGACACTTTGAAATTCGGGTGCGTGGACAAAACATCGACCTTCAAAACGTCGACCAACAAAACGTCGAATAGACAAAAGATAGAATAGACTAAACTTCGATCAAGTGGTGTTCCATATCCCATTCAGACATTTACCACCTCAAACATACCCTCACCACTTCTATATAAAGTACCAGGTAGGATCCCTTCCAACCCCCTTATATAACCCGAATGTTGATGTTATTTTCGAGTACTACCGCCGTGTCCCTAAATGTGTTGAACCTCACTGCCACTTTTTAAGGAACCACTAAGAGCTCCTCATTTACAACCCAAATGTTGGGGCTGCTTTGGATTTTGCTATGTAGTTCACGACAACCTGTGAGTCAAGTATTCTGTATCTGTATGTTAGAAGAGTCAAAAAATGGAAGGCTTCTTATATTTTATGATACATCTTTTTTCAGGTGTTGCAACATTTACTCCACAGACATTTCCCGCCCCAGACATTCCCTCCTTACATAAACAACAAAAATGCCCCCCAAAAAAAAAATAAGGAAGATTGAACCCCACTTCCGTCAGATAAGTTACCTTCAAAGGCCACTACCAACACCTCAATTTACATCCAGGAAATGGGGGGGGGGGATGCTTTTGGGTACCATCGGTTCCCAAAACGAGATGAAACACGTAACAGCCTCAAATTTCGGGGGGCCTTAGGGGTATAAACGGGGAGTAAATGTAAGTAGTGGCTGTGGGTTTGATCCCATTTTGGAGCCTGGTGATATCCAAAACTGCCCGGAATTTGTAGGTATAAATAGTGGTTTGTGAAGGTTCCTTACAGTTAGTATATGTAGGGGTAGTGAGGTAAATATCTCGGGTGGAAAATGTCTAGAGTGAAATGTTGTATAAACTGTTTTTTCATATTTTGAAATGTAATATTTTTCGGTCGTCGTTTTGACCTACTGCCGTCTTTAGAGTTATTTTCTTCGTCCACTCTCCATTGATGATTTCAATGCTGCTAGTATCCTTATTCAGAAAATGCCCTCAAACTCCAATATCGGACCTTTTCAAGAATTATTTAACGGTGTATAATTAAAAGGGACATTTGTGGATGTATAGATACTTGTTAAATTCTACAGAGAAATGCTTAATATATAGAAAACTTACTAGAACTCTTAAAGTGGGAGCCAATTTTTATATAGACAAGGGAGGAGAATGACTTTATGGGGATTATTAAAGACCATAGACAATTTTTTGGGATGTGCATGTGAATATCAAAACCGAACCCATGAAACACAAGTTTGAATCCAATCAGACAAGTTTAATCTGAATATTTTTTGGAATAAATGGAGTATTTTTTGTACCCACTGTTCGAATTCACCTGATTCTACCCTATATTAACTTACCGGGGGCACATTAAAATCCGAACACTTTAAATTTTAAACTTCAACAAGAAATAGTTTATTTATTTAAATATAGAATTTCAACATAATTAATACTATACATAGATGAGTTTTTGAGCTCTTATAATCATTTATGTAGCCGCCTTAGTGGAAATAATGGCTTCCATACGGCGGCAGATGGACCCCCTCTGCACATGTAGTCATCTGTCATGGCGTCCCAGTACTAGCTGGCAGCAGCTTTGAAGGCTTCAGTGTTTGGATGGCGCACATTGCAGGCCTCCCAATCTAAAAGCACCCAAATGTCAAGCAGTAGAAGGGGTTGGCATCAGCCTGAAGAGGCCCAAAAGTGTCAAAAAAGAGTTCAAAAGACTCATTTAAAAGAGTCTTGCAACGAAGGATTTCTTTCATTGGTGTTGTCAAAAGAGGCATTTCGACCCTCATAAGAGTCTTTGCACCCACTTTTTGAGAGCTCTCTGGGCATTCTACTTTGAAACCACGATATCTCTTGCATGATCCCTCATGAATTTGATAGAATTGGCCTGGTCTGTTTGACTCCTCCGGGTCAAGTTTGGCCTTCTTGTCAGAGCCCTTCTTCCTCTTCAACGTTTCGTACTTACTGGCAGAGTAGACGCCCAACTACTTGGAGTGCCCAAATGGAAATACATTGATTATGTTAAAGTGTCATTTTCTCGACTTGTACGTAAGCTGGAGAACTCAGGTTGTTTTTTTTTTTTTTTGTTTTTTTGTAACTAATAGCTTATGCTTTAATACATCGAAATAAGAATTAATTTGAATCACTCAAAGTTCATTGATTATTTATTTTGCAAGTGTTCAGATTTCAATGGACCACTTGGTATTTTTATTAACAATTCTGCATAGTCGTATCCTAAAAGTATTACGGAAACTTGATAAATGGTTATAAATGTTTTCAGATTTGCCGTGATCAATTGGGTATAAATAAAAAGGCAAGAACAATGGATATTTAAGCCTTGGTAAGATTGAATTTGACTTCAACATAATAATTAAGGAAAGATTGGGTTATTATGGAAACAAAAATACAAAAAATTAAACGTATTCACTGATATAAAATATAAAAAATATATAACTACCAAAAAAAACCTACCTAAAAAATTATAATATTTTTCTTGGAAAATATTTTTGTCTACCCAAAAAATATTTGTAGTACTTGTATCGGTATCCAACTTGAGGTTAAGTAGGTCAATATTTTAATAATTTTATGAAAATGTGTGATATTACGTATAAAAGGAAGTAAATTTGTAAAATTGATTAAAAATAGGTAATTAATTAATCAATGGAAATTATAAAAATTCTTGTATTGACTTTATGTTAAAAAAATGTATTTTATTTTGTTTTTTATAGTATTGAAATGGAATTAACATTACTGCTGAGCTTTTGTCTATACCATCTTTTTAAAATGATTTGTTATTCACCCTTAAAATCATATTATTTCTTCTCTTAAACGGCTAAAAAATGCTGAAAAGGGAATTTTTTAACAATTTTATATTATTTTTTTCAGATTTTATCGTCTCGAATAATTTATGACCTCATTTATGAAACTACGATTAAACTTTATCAGAGATAAGTTTATTTTGCATGTAGATTTCGAGTTTATTTTTTTAAACTCAGAAGTAGGCTCCTACTAATAAAAATATTTCAAAAAATGCTAAATTTGATTATAAAAATAAATGCTAATGAGTTATATTGGATTGAGGTATTAGTCCAACTCGAACAAAAATCGACTTTTCTATAGCCAACAATTTTTGAAAATTATTCAAACTCCTTCAAAAAATTTTTTTTTTTTTGAAAATTCAACTTTATTCGAACTTGAATAATCAAAACAAATCGAAGGATTAGAGTAATGATTAGTGAAATTTATATCATCACTTAAATGGGGAGAAAAAAATACAGACACTTTTTCATTTTTCAAAGAGTTTGAATGGATTAGGAACATTACATATTTGAAAACCCTC
The DNA here is from genome assembly GCF_016086655.4 of Lepeophtheirus salmonis. Lineage (NCBI taxonomy): Eukaryota > Metazoa > Arthropoda > Copepoda > Siphonostomatoida > Caligidae > Lepeophtheirus > Lepeophtheirus salmonis. Next base: position 22,917,759 of record NC_052132.2, read on the forward strand.
AAAAACTGGAGTGGAATCGAGTTTAGAAATGTGTATACACTGCACTAACTCCAACTTGACTTAAATTGAAAAAATTATGAGTAATTATTGCAAAAAATACATAGATTTTTACGAAAAAGGAATAGTTTGTTTAATTTTTGTTATCTTTTAAAATTATAAGAGATATTTATTTACACCATTGTAATCTATGTATATTTATTCTGTTACACTCATATTTGGATAAAAGTTTTAAAAGCAATATTTTTTTGTTTAAATAGAACATTATGAGTGTATCATATTATGATTATGATCTTTGTTTTGATAGATGAAGGTTTGCATTAATCAGGCATTCGCCGAAAAAATATTATTGATTTAGTAATTCTATAATTAATTGTATTTAAAATAATTAATCATTATTTGCTCAGTTAGTAGATTAGATAACTGAAACTCTTGTTTTTATATTTTTTTTTCCATAAATATACATTGTCAAATATTGATTTTGTAAACGGTTAGCAAATGGAAATAATCATGAAAAATACATACAAAAAAATGATAATTCAAGTGGAGAAATTCTTTCGGGAAGCCTCTTTTCTAATACCATTAATGTCATTGTGTCTTCATAAATATACATGACAGTCTTATTCTCTCAATACCAGCTCCAAAGCCTCAATATTTTCTATACATAAAATATCTAAGCTAGGGGTGTAAATTGTAAGCATTTTCAGTAGCTAAAAATAAAATAAACTGAAAATGAACATGGTAATCCTGATATTTTGAAGAAGACCAGCTTAGCTGTCATGAAGTTTCATTACATCAGATATAAGTACCTATGAAAGAAACGAAATAAACACAAATCTCAATCTGTATTAAGCAATGGAGAGGAATTATTCCGATATTGATCCTCTGACTCCAACAAGGACTTTCACTTATCAACAAAACCTCTGTGTCGCTTTTTGTCATTTTTGACCACACACACGCTTTATTCTTAGTTGTTCCTTTGTCAAGAACAAAAAAATAATTATAACAGCTTTAGAAAATAAAAAAAACAGTTTAGATTACCAACCTCAACCTACGTTTACAACAAAGTTTAAATATATGTTTAGTTAGTGTTGAGTTTAAGGAAAGAACAGTTGGTATCGGTTCTATCACTATTTTTTATTATTTATTGTCAATAAAAAGTAGTGGATAGATTTCATCATAAGAATCAAATAGCAATTGAAGACTAAAGAAAACTGGAAAAACTGTCACAAAGGGTTGCAGTGGGACAAAAGCTTTAATGGAGTATTTTTGCTTAATCGTATGACCTTACCCTCAATGTTCCCAATTGTTTACAATTGGCCTACTAGTGACGTAGTCAAAGTCATTTTCTCGAGATCTAGACGATAAAAACAGAAGAAAAGGTTCTTTTTATAATTGAAATTTGTTTAGTTGTTTTGACAAGGACACCAAAATTGAATGAATTCCTTTTAAAATAAATCACAATATGAACCAATCTTAAATAACAATATATTCCCAACCAAGGCTCCGCAGTGCATTGTCTAGGACTCTGCGAGTTTTCAAAAATTCCAAACTTTTCTTTTTAAAAAAAGGGTTATCAATGAAAATTTTGAAATAAATATTTGGCCAAAATAAGATGCTCCTTCCAAAAAAAATATGCAAAAAGGTTTTGCAGTCGTGAAAAGGTAGGAAATCACTGCTCCAATCGGATTAAAGGATATTCGAGAGACATCCTCAGAGTTATAAATATGTGAATATTCTAAATAGAATCAAAAGTCTTGACAAAATATTCAGCTATTATTGTACTGCAGCTAAAATCTACAATTATTATTGTTATTTAAGACATAATCAAAAAATGACCATTAAAACAATCAAATAGCCTTTTTTTAATCACGTTTGAAAGTATTATTTCAATTCAGAGTAATGTTTGGAAGTGAAATAATTATAAATTAAAGGTAATAACAATTGATAAAAACATTTGAGTATTCGAAAGATAAATTATTTATAAAGATTTTCTTGAATACAGTTCCTACAAAATGCGTTTAATCAAAACAAAAAGCACGTAAAATGAAGGTTTTTCCCGAAAACTTTTTGTTATTGTGTATGTTGAAATTTCTCGGCACATAACGTCATATTTAATTATAGAATTTATCTACCTAGTTATTATATATATTACTATGAGTGACAGTCCCTTGAATATTATTACATGTTACAGAACGTTCATGAATTAATAATATTCATCAAGAAAGTCCAAAATTATACAGATAATGATTAATGTATATATATAGAACATAATAATTGAATCCTCATCATCACTGATACCCTACATCCGTTATCCCCAACAAACCTTTGTGGTAGATTAATTAGGACTCTCCTATTTTATCAAAGTCATCAAGAAATATCATTTCTAAATAAAAAAATCCTTGATGCATATCTTTAGGCAAAATTAGTTGCACCTTTCAAACAAAAAATACGCAAGGGGCTTAGCAGGATGAAAGCTTATGAAGAATTGCTCTAAATCTATTATTAATGATGTTAAAATTAATTTTTTATGCAAATTCTACAAGTTATAACTTGAACATACCAAATAAAAAATAAACAAGTTAGACTTAAATTTATTTCAACTTTTGAAATATAAGACAAAAATTATGACTTATCACTCAAATAAACAGACTTATCTTATCAATATGAAATTTTTTTAAAAAAGGTCTATATTTATATTATTTTATTACTTAAATTGAGTTGAAAGTTAATAGTACACGCAGGAACAAAAGTGAAGAATGGCTGCACTGGCTGGTGATTTAAGTAAACATATTTTAAGCCAAACTGACGCTTCAAAAACTTTTCAGCCATGGTGGGATAGCTCTAAAGATGGAATTTTGTATTCGATGGTTATTTTAGGTAAACAAGATTAAATTTCATATCATTAGTAACTATCAGAGGTGGAAAAATATTATGTCTTTTAATTTTTATGGAGTCCAATTTGTGTCATTGAATATTTTGATCGCGTCCGGTTCAAGTCCTTAGAAATATAAAGAGACTTTAAAAAATTGAAATGTCATTCAAATCTTAGTCGATTCGTAAGTCTTGTCTTTCTAGTCAAGTGTCAAGTTCTTGATTTCTCCATTCGAGTCGCAAGTCTTCAAAATATGGAATCAAGACATTGTAAAGTAACAAGTCTTGAGTACATGCTTCCTCCTCTAATAACTGTATTTTAATTGATTACAGAATATTTTTTCTATAACAATATTAAAAAAATGACTTAAAATATCCCATAGTCACTTAGTTTTCTGATCGCTAACGATGCCTAATCAAATAAATTTATGTCTCAGAACTACAAAATTTAATTTATAGTGTTTCTTTATGATATATTAATGTCACCTTTCATGTCTAAACATTGCTTATTGAAATCAAGTTTATGGATTTACTAATTATTAGTACGTCATAAATAATTCAATAATAGAATTTAAATTTTAAACTAGTCATTCATAATGAATATAATTATATTTAATAGTAATTTCACTTGACTTCGGATCAAGAAAATAATTTTTGTGTTCAAAAATATTGATCTATACATAAAAAATGTGTCAATCAAGCCCTCTTGAACTAATTATGATTGTAAAGGTAGAATTCATCCTATTCTTCACATCTGACGACATAGACAAATGAACAATCACATATTCATGTATTCTAAATAAACAAAATTTACCGAAAATTTTATATTTTGTAGTCTATTTAACTATTTGGTTAAGTATCAAAAGGTATAGGAAATCCATAAATTTTAATATAACGTCATTTTTTTATTGTATTTGTATGTTTTCTTCATCTATTTTATTCTTCATGAAGATTGTTAAATAAACTTTTTGTAAATCAACAAAGATTACCCCATTATTTTACAATTGATATTGTTTGATAATTTACTGTTTAACATTTTATACATAATACATTATACTCGTATGTATTAGTGATGTATCGTAAATATATTGAAAAATGCTGATACATATGAATGTACTCGAGTAATTTTCCCATGGACTCGAATTCATTTCAGACTCGTGGACTTCTAAGCTCGGACTTGACTTAAACTCAATAACATGAGGATTCAAACTTTAATTATAACTCGGAACTATTCAGAATTACTGTCATTTGGCCTATGGACTCAGAGTTCCCTTTGCGTTCTTTGACACTTTGTCTATTGATCACTTTACCGAAACAAATACCTAATAAATATATTTGAATATGTCTTGCTGAAAATGATGTAATCATGATTCCCATTGACGTAATCGAATATTTAAAAAAAAATGTTTAATAATTTATATTGGATTACAATGATTCAGTGTTGATTAATTGATAATAGATTAATTTCATAATAAGGACGCTTCAAAAGTTGGTTTGAACTTTTGTAATAAAATCATAGAACCACCCGACCCAATCAACAAATGCATTTGGACCATGCAAATGAATCAATCTATTGGATTGAATGTGTTGAACATACTAAGTATAATCGAAATGTCTGAGAATTAATGAATATTTTTTATAAATTCTTCTATCCCGAGAACGTCTCTGACTCTTGCATTCTCCAAATGTGTTTGTCATTGAGAAACTTACAATACACAAGGAGCACAATTCTCTGCAAAAAGCTTTTTGAACCTACTGTAGAAGCATCCTTATAATGAAATGAATCAATGATCCATTAATGGACCAATAAATCATTGCAATTCGAACAAAATAATTAAACATTTTATTTTTTAGATTTAAAGTAACATGAATGGGAATCACGATTACAAAGTATTACATCAAGAATCATTATCAAATATATTTATTAATTATTTGTTTCGGCGATAGTCAATAGACAAAGTACCATTCGGCAAAGTGTCATAAGACCCAATGTTTAGTAATTGAAAAAGAAAAAAAGGTTGCTCATTATTTAATCAGTCGCTCGTCGAGATGTTGACTTCTTCCACTGAAATTAGCATCATAGCCTATCTTTACTGTAAAATGTTTCAACAATGCAAAATAAAATATATCATTTTCTCCTCCCACCCCAAAACAAAACCATACAACAGGCAGCTGATATTAACAAAAGTCTTAATTCAGTAATGTCTCACTCCAGCCTTCTCCTCAAGTGTATTTTTCTTTACAAAAATGATATACTTAATCATGTCTATCGCTGGGTAACTTTATTACTCATGACTTCACCTCAGGGCTGGATTTTACAAACATCAGGAATGACCTTTTATAAAGTACAGGTAAAATAATCAGTATATTTTATCATTATTGAAATCTCGAGACCTGAAATACATTTTTTTTTAAATGTAAAAACTAGGTATTTTATTATTCTTTTCTCTTTGATGGTCTTTAAATAATAGAAAAGAAGACAATACTTGTCATATTAAAGTTATTTTTAATTTATGATTCAATATATGAAGACAAAGATTAATTAGTTTCAAAAAGGATTAATTTTGCGTTTCCTTTAGACACACTTAAAATATAGTGTTTATGTATAAATCTATGTATTTCTTATAAGAAGTGGTTCATCTAAATGTTCGCAAACCGAGAAAAAAAAGTTAAACTCTGATTTTACTTTATTTCTTATATTTTTATCTTAAAATTTTAATAAAAATCAATATTATAACACAAATTTTACATTCACTCAATAAAATCGACGTTAACTGGGATCACCCAGTTAAAAAGTAAGTTCTGTAAGTCTTCATTGATGATACAATTGAGAGTTGAATGGGACGTCGATGCTGTCAACGATGATCACATTCATCGATTGGCCTGGATTCTTCTCAATTTGTTCTTTATTTTCCGGATTAAAGCAGGACTTACGACTAGTTTGGCCTCTTCCAGGTCACAAGGCCTCCGGGAAATAATCGTAAGTGGGTCTTCACTATCCTGCTCGACACTTTTTTTTTTTTTTGGACAGATCGAGTAGTGTACACGACTACTTTAGCCAAAAGCGTGTCGTCTATTTTACCATTTAAATTTCCCAAGATACACATAAATGCACAATTTTTTTGTTCCTGAGTAAAAGAAGACGGGTAAAAGGAAGCATAATGAGCAACTGACGAGATAGAATAACATTCGTACTGGACTTGTCTGGAAAACGTACTAAACTATAATGTGTAGGAACGTGCGTTTGCAATCGCAAATAATGATTGCCAAAAAATGGTGGGACAAAATATGTTATAAAATTAAACTAATTACAATTAATCTCATAAGTTTCAGTCGTGCTATTTGTGAAAATCATTTAATTGGTTTATTTCTAATATACACAAAAACGATTTTTTTTTTCAATTAATTTTCTTAATCCTTTATGACCCAATGTGCCAAATTTGGTACATTTGGAAAAATACATATAAGTCGAAATACTGTGGATGCATCTGTTAGAAACTTATCATACCAGTTAAGTACACGTTTACAACAACACTGATACTATGTATTGTGCAAAAACACCCATGGTATTTCAGTTACATCTAAAAATTAATAGGTGTGCATGTATTTTGATTGCTCCTTATCCTGCTCTGACAATTTTGTGCTATGAATCTCATGAATTATGTGCTCATGTAATCATTATTTTAAGTATTATTGAATAATAAATACTTAATATGACATTTACCCAATGTGACATATTTGACCATGTCTGTGTGCCAAATGTACCAAATTTGGGACACATCAATTAAATACAGGTTTATTTTAAAATATTTTATTTTTATGCTAAATATGTGTTAGTTATACGGAATAGACTTCATATATGCGAGAAAAATTTAAAAATATAATTCAAAAATAATTTGATTTGCAAAAATATTTGAACGAAAAACACTCCACAGATAATGATGCTAGAGGGCTAAAATTGATGCAATCAGATCCGATGTCATGCAAGAATTTTAAATTGGTGCGATTTGTATTAATTTAGTGAAACGGGATTTATTCCGGAAAAACTAACATTCTTAAGATCTTTGCAGAATCGCCCACAACTAATTGCTTAATTTTAAAATCATCCATAATTATAAAAAAGATATTTTTTCAATTAAATTTTGTATTTTTTTGTATATAAATCACTTTCTCCATAAATCTTCTTAATGAAAAGTTATTGAAAGATAGCCAAAAAAAAATTGTAAGAATCACTGGGTATTAAAAACACAAATTAAACTGAAATGTGATTTTGTAAAAAAAAACTTTTTTGATTTATAAAACTTGTTTATTTTCTTTTGGAAAAAGGAAGTTATCTTGACGCACCATGTATAAGCCTCATGTTAAAAATAAGAAAATTAATATTTAAGTTAGCTCTTTTTTTAATAATAATATGATTAATCAGAAATATATATTACAAATGATAACAGAGCATTGAAGGAATCAATTTAATTAAAAAAAGATATGTCCTATGATGATTTGTATGTATATAAAACATAGCTTCCAACCATACATTAATTTCAACTATTGTATAATAAAATAAGGACAGATTAAAATGAAGAATAATTATATATTCTTAGGAACAATTTATATATTTATATTTCGTGTACATGCTGCGATTTCTGTACAAGTTGGAACATGTATAATATATTCTAATTACGAACTATTTTTTGATACTATAATTTTCTCTTGATCAATTAAATTTACATGGTTATTATGTATATCTGAGTAATAAGGATTTGGACCATACATATAGTGTGCCACAGAAGGCTTATATTTTAGTAATTTGTGATAAAATAGTCAGCAATTGCACCATTAATATATCAATCATCCCGGAATATTAAATTACTGCGTTATCCTCATCCAAAGTACTCTTAATCCTTAATCCAAGTTACAGCTTGTACAAAACTTTTAGACAACATAAATACAATAGAAAGAAGGAATACTTGCGTAGGAGCTATATAAAGTTCAACACACTTACATATGAATCTTTGTTCCACCAATATCTTCGTTTCTTTTTCATTCATCGTTATTTCTGTAGAAAAAACCTTCACCGTAGCAAATAATGCAAACGGAATTGAGTTTTGTCAAACTTTCAGAGAGGAGCACGAACTCCATAATGTTGGGGAATCTCTTTCTCTGGAATGTTCTATATAGAGAAGTAATAACAACCATCTTTCCACTATTTATTATTGTTAGACAAAATGAAACAATGTCTGAGAAAAAATATACCTCGTCAATTCCAATCATGTCCAAATCCTTGACTCTCTTCTTAAGTGTATCCAGATATATGTAGAGAAGACACAGCATCTAGAACTATTTCGTCATGGGTGGCTCTGGGATTGATATCATAGAGAGAATTTTTGGCATATTTGATATTGAAATATTTGTATTTAGTCATTTGATAGCCTTCATGATGTCGGTTAAATAATGTGGACTTTCCAGAGAACATGGATCCAATAATCAACTGAATCTCAGTCGGAAGCACTTTTTCGATACTGGGATACCTTTCAAATATGAATGATGTCTTGCACATTAAAACTGAATTTAAATTATATACCCCATTTCAAAAACACTGCTCTATTTGACTAAGATTTATTTAAGTTAATTCAATTATAATGTTTAAAATGTATATCAGAGAAAAATATTAGGATATATTCAAATTGCAGGTAGATTGAATAAGTATCTAACAAAGGGACAAAACATTTTTGATATATTTTTTAGTATTGGGTTTGGGTCTGAAAATCTTAAACCGGTCTAAGACTGTTTACTTTTAGTGAACCAAACTATTTCGGTCCTTTAAAGAAATTCCGTCTGAACCGTTTTTAAAGAAAAATCAAGTCTAGATCGAAATATAAGTGCAAATCGGTCTAGAAAAAGTCACTTAAGACCGAACCGAAAAAATATTTCGGTCTTGGACGGAGTCTCAGCACTACTATTTTTATATTTTCAAATTCAACACAAAAGTGTTGAATCATTTTGAAAATAAATAGTCGATGTTTACATATATATATTGAAGCATTATCCAATCTGAAATTTTTAATAGATGACAGGCAGTTTTCTCAAAGGACAATTTTCCGTAGACGTGTTTGAATGAACTACTTCAATTACTTTTAATTGATACATATTTTTAATCAAAAAGACGTGTGAAGAATACACATCCTTTTTTATTACATTTCTCAAAAAATAGCAATATAAAAATATACCTATTTATGTCAACTTGTGATCTAATTTAGCTTTAGATGAGTTTGATGGATAAATATTTATTTTAGAGACATAATTAGGTTGTATCCCTTATTTTTCTAAGTCCAATATAGCTCTTGACAGCCAATAAAGTCTAAAGTGACTAATACAGAAGTGTCTTCAAACTTGAAAACTTCTTCAAAGGCGAAATATAAAAAAAGTCATATTAAAAATGATTTGAGAAAACCTTTTACCAATCAATACATATGAGGAATATAATGATCAAATGTACCATTATTGAAGAAAACGAAATATTTTTGAAGGGTTAATAGATGAAAAAAAAATATTTGTGGTCCGTCAACACAAAAGTGAACGATTTTTCTCAAAATAAAGTATGAATTACAGTTGTACTCTTCGACGAATTATTGTCAATCTCTATCAAGAAATCATTTTAATCAACCCCTTGGTTCCCGCAAATTGCATTTAAAGTATCCAAAATTGATACTCACAAGAAATGAATGAGGTAGATTTTATTTGAAATTTCCAGCTAATATAACACATGGGCTGAAAAGTTAGGGTTTTCACACGTAGCTGGCGCTTTTTTGACCTCATTTTCAGTTACGCTACTTTTGTTATTTACGAAACAATGGATCAAAAACAATTTTGTGTTTTAATTTTAAATTTGGCAAAATAAAATTTAATCTAGCGATGGTAAAGTGCTTTGGAGACTCCGCTTCATAAAAGGCAATAAAAAAATTTAAAAAATCACTAATAATAATAATTTTTAAAAAACAATTTTGTACGGAGAAAAAACGTCTTTTCTTCCTTAAGCCTAGGACTTTTCAGCCCATGTGTTAAGTATCTTAAATCAACAAAAGGTTTTAAACTATAGCCAAAACTATTATATCTCTAAGCTACTCCCACAAATATGAATACAACCCCTAACATTGTCTCAAATATGTCAATGAAACATTGGTCTGTATATATATATATGATGTCAAACAATACATTAGAATTTTCTTTGTTTCTTGAATTTTGTTCAAGATTGTTTTTATGTTGACGACTAAACGATTAAAGACGGTTGTTTCGATTAAATAAAATGTTTTGACATTATTCAGTATGCAAACAGCTTTTGATTATTTAGTTTCTTTGACAAAATTCGACCCTACTATTTATGATTGTATTTTATAAGATTTTTCATAACAATATTTTGAAGTACATAATTTTCTTAGGATTGATTACTCTACCTATGACTTTTTTGACCGGAACTCCAATAGAGTGTGTTATTCATCCAGATCTATGGTCGAATAATGGATCCAATTTAGTGAAATACAACAATGCCTTATATAAGCCGGTAAAGTAACAAAAAAAAAATAGAAATTGCTATTTAAATAAAAAATATGTAGTTATATTTAGAAAATATAGTCTGTGAAAAGATCAATTTAAGATCTTTATTAGTAACAATCTTAAATTATTTCATATATATCTGATAATCCAATAGCTATGTTGAGTAGTTTATGAACTACAATCCATACGTTTTTGATCAAATTCATCATGAAAAGGAGCTCAGAACTCAGATCTGGATTGAGTTACAAATTTGAAATTTCAGTTTTGTATTTCTCAATAATAAATCATTTGACAAACCAAGTATGATTTGAATAAGATGAAAAAATAAAACAAAATGTAAATTTTCCATATTTGGAGAAGACAGGCAGATAAATTGATTGAAAAAGGTAAGGTGATGGTTGATGGGCAGTTATTACTAGCCCGGCAATTAATATAAATGAAAACAATTCAATAAAAGTAAGCGGTAAAAACATCTAAGTTTTAATAATTAGGCTCTATAAACCATAGAATTTAATTACTACTCATGGTGATCCACAAAATAGGAATTTTTGTGGGAATTTGAAGGCAATCTGAAACCACATGTGATCTCAGTTGGTAGATTTGATCTAGCAAAGGTTTATTATTTTTTCTTAATAATGATGATTTATCTAAATATTTTGAATCTCCAACAAATAAACTTAAACTGGTTTCTATTTTGGCAGTACTTAACTATACAATTCTTGATCAGCTTAAAGTACTGACATATAACCAGGTCCTGCAGCAGTAATAAATTGATGGTAAATTTTTTACACCATGGTTCCATGGAATGAGACAGAAATAAACATAAGCTACACTACACAAATATTTCGCCAAAAAATACAATGAGCATATATTTAGTACTAGTTGAACCTTCCTACTTTGCTCGTCAATTATGTTTATATTATTTTAATTCCTTTAAACTTTTATTAATTTATATTAAATTTATCATTAATATAATTATTTAACTTGTCATTTTTACATCTGCGCTGAACATAAGCTACTTGCTATACCGAAGGCCAGTTGTCTATCAGCATTATATAAATTTAATCAATATTTATCATATTTGATTTAAACAAACTATATTCAAAAAACACTTTTTACAAGAAATCAACTTAATTTTTTTAATAGATATGAAACGCCGTTGTAACAATTATCATTTTATTGAAATTGAAATATAGTCCCACTACATACCGGTAGTTGCATAAATACGCGAACTAATTGTGGCAAATAATTAAATGTGTAATAAAATTCGTATGACGTATTTTTTTTTTTTTTTGAGAATTATATACTAGAGAAGGCCTTACACACATTGATGATGTAATGGTCTTCCATGGCTGCCCATTGCTCATTGACACTGACCTTCAATGAGTCCAAATTCGGGTGACGGGTAGCACAGGCCTTCTTCTCAATTTGCCACCCCACACTGTAGTCAAGGGGATTCAAATCAGGTGATTGAGGTGGGCAAATGTTTTTGTTCCAAAATGGCATGTTGGCAGTGAGCCAATCCTGAGCCATTCCAGAGGTATGGGCAGGTCTTTCAGATCTTTTTCCTCCTTGACAAGCTTCTGGACCTTGAACACAGTAGTCATGGATAGTCCAGTGTCCTTAATTATCTCCTTGACATACCTACCGGCGTGGAGGAGAGTGGCAACCATATCACGTTTGGCCTCGTCATTCATCGTAAACGACTTTGTTTGATGCGAGTAAGAAAAACAAAAGAAAAGCCAAAAGATTTACCGAGTTACTTGTGCTGGAATTTTTTATTTTCGGTCACGGAACCTCGAAATATAAGTGTTTAAAAATTAGTCCGCGTATTTATGCAACTACCGGTATATTATAAACGTGTGCAGTAGATTAAAACAGGGTATTTTGCTGCAAGTAAAACATTATAAAATCGAAATTTTAGTGTCCTGATATTTATAGATAATTTTTAAGAAATAATACAAGTTAGCAAAACTTTAGTTTTCCAAAAATATTTTAAACTCTAGATAATTTTGCTAAGAATGTACTAATTTTTTCATATTCAACTTATATTTTCAAAATTGTAGAATTTTAAAACAACTTCATATTTTTTCATTCTATCACAAAATTGGAAGTAATAAGTAAATAGCTTCACCAATGAGTAAGTTGAAAATAATTATGCTAACATGATCCATGAAAAATACAAGAAATAGTTGTAGTACCTTAAATCTCCGGCGCCGAAATGTATTTTCAAGATGGTAGGGCAAACTATATCAGGGCATCACATATATATATATATATTTTTTTTTTTTTTTTTTTTTTTTTGGGGGGGAAAGGGGCGGTGGAAGATTCTTACTCATCAGCTTTTTTGACAATTTTGAAAGAAAAGTTTTTTCATTTTTGTAAATCCCAAATATGAGAAAACAAAATGTTCATAAAAGACAAAAACCTTTTTTTTTTTTAATTTTAGATTTAAAAATTTTCAGAAGAAGCTAAATTTGAGGAATGATCACTTTCCATTGAAATTATAGGTAAACTGATTTTTTTTTTTTTTTTTTGAAAAATATATAGTTTATATTTTATAGACATGAGGTAATTTTTTTTTTTTTTTGTAATAACTTTAAAAAGTATGCAAAAGTGAGGGGATCCTATGTCCCATTAGGCCCTATGGTATCTCTTCTGACATCATTCGTTAGTGCACTGATCAACTCCAGGTCCCTCCCCCTCCCTTGCTTGATACTCTACAAGAGATCTCTTCGACATAATGAAACCTCTTATCCTCGTTCATGATCCTCCAAAGTGTTTATTGTCCCAATAACTTAGAAGATCCGAGATCCCATTCCTTCTACTTCAATAAATAAATAAATAATTTGTGTAACTTGGCGAATTTCTTTCCATATTATGAAAAAAGTTATTATCAAAGGTTTCGATCATTAAATTTCAACTTTCTGCTTACGCTGTTTCCAATTTTCAGATAGAAAGAGAAAATATGACGTGTTGGAAAAATTGTACAGCATATATAAATAAAGTTTGGGAAAATATTCAGAGTCTGTGACGGATTTAAATAGAAATATATACTAATTCAATTTTATTTATTCGCTTTGTTCTATTTTCTCAGCCTCGACATGCACGATATCTCCACAACTATGCCAAGAAATTTTGCACAGAGAACAATGTATCGCCATTTCTCCTTTATTTTCCTTTCATGCTTTTTCTTGCCCCTCTCATTTTGGTAATTATTAGAAAGTTTTTTATCAGGTAAAAATAATATCAATATATAAAGAAGTAATTTATTAACATGGACGACTTTAATACAAAAGATTTCTTTCAGTGTTTATAATTCGCAATCTCGACTTGAAATGTTTTATTCTATGATATTGAAAGATAACCTAGAAAGAGAAGATGTGTCGTGTATGGAGATAGAAAACATTAAAAATTCAAATGAAATTCAACAATCCTTTAGAAACAGTTCTGGATGTTACTACTCATATCTATACAGCACGATATGTGAAGTATTTGCTTCATTCCTGCTGGAATACTTTTTTTGTTCCTTTCGGAAAATTGATGGAATTTCTGGAGCGACATTTGAATGTTTAGTTCATAATCTTCCTTTTATTTGCATAATTCCAAACTGTAAATTTTTCTGGGTAAGAATTAGTTTTAGTATTACTTTTTTTAAATATTAAATAACATTTACACTAGTAAATGTTATTTAAATAGAGCCTTGAAAAAAATCTACCCTGTCGGTAGGTTGAAATAAAAAGGAATGAAATAAACAAAAATCCCACTCCGTATCTAGCAAAGACAAATGCAGGAATTACTATAATGTTGATCCTCAATTCTACTCTGAGACCAATAAGGACCTTACCACATATGTTTATTATACGTGTACGTGAAAATACGTATATAGTCAATAGTGTTTGTTGTATTAGACCTTATTTATTTGGTGCAATCACGTTTTAGGACTGAACTGAACGAACCAAGACTGAAGGGGCATCCAAATTATAATCTTTTTTTTAGCTACTCAGAAAGAATTAAATTTTTCGAAAAAAATTCAAAATGTTAAAATCAAAAATATATAGCAATTCTCAAAAAATTTACTTTTTTTTGGAAAAAATTTCAAAAATTATATTTCAAGTATTAAACTTTTTGGAGCTTTTCACATAAAAATACATTTTTGAAAAAAATTTCAAAAATTATAATTTAAATATTTAATTTTTTTGGAAAAAAATTACAAAAATTCATAGCTCCTCTCAAAAAATTAAATTTTTTGGAAACAAAATAGAGAAAAATTAAATCTCTATTATTAAATTTTCTAGTAAAATGCAAAAATTCCTTCATTTGGAGGAGGGCTACATCCCCTCCAGCCTCCAGACGCCCAGGAACCACAGTCTTCAGTCCTACATAAGGAATGTTACAAAACTGTACGTATATAATAATTTATTTATTAGAATTTTGTATATTATAACTTTCAAACCTCAACAATTATCCTCTTCAAAGTAAAGAGGTTCCGTGATTTAAAATGTATCTTGTTTGTAGGAGTGAAATGGCCATAATAAACTAAATATTGGATACACAAAAATTACTAACGTGGCATTTTCTTTCTTTCAAACAAGAAATTTTTAAATTTCAGAACCTTTTCATATTGAAAGGGATAATTGTTGAATAATATGCATTTTCTTTTTTAAATAAATTATGTTTGCAGGGTACATGAATAATAATAGATGTGGTAATCTCCCTTTACATTCAATTTTTATAACTCTTTGAATACATGCACAAGTCAGGGTAATTTGCAAGGATTGGACTCGACAGCTGTAGCCCCCCCCCAAAAAAAAAAAAAAGGAATTGCAATCTAATTTTCAATTTTTTCCCTAAACAATATTCATTTTCCAATAGCTCTGGATTTTTTAAATTTTTCTCATAAAAAAGTTAATATTTAAAATTTCATTTTTTGTTAACAGCTGTAGATTTATGAAATTTTTTGAGATAGATGTGGATTATGAAGCTTTTTCCATACAAAAATTATTTGAACTTTTTGTCGGAAAAATTGAACTTCTGATTTCAGAAGTTTTCCAATTATTTGTGAAATTATTTGAAATTATTTTCCAAAAATTTAATTTTTGAAATTTTGTTCCTAATTTTTTTTTTTTTTTTAAATAAGTAGATTTTTGAACTTTTTGGGAATAACTATGGATTTTTAATTTTTTTGAGAATAGTTGTGAATTTTTGAAATTCTTTCCCATACAAATTTTTTTCCAAAGAAAATTAATTTTCAATTTTTTTTCTACAGAAATTATATTTTTCAAACCAAGTCCCCTTCCTCAAATATATATATATAACCTTGCAAACGTCCCTGCAAGTAAATACTTTAACTCAGACTTTCTCGCCTCAAGAATTAACTAATTATAATAACAACTGTTTTGAAAAGGAAAATAAACACAACTACAAAAGTTATACACACGAGTAAAAGTATTTTTTTTACAACTCTACTTGTTAATAAAATTATTGGCAAATTACTATTCTACCTTCACATTTTTAATTACATGTAATTACTAATTATTAGAATTTTACTAAATTGGTATTTAAAAAATCTTGCAAATGTATCTTGACAAATAAAAGATTTCAATTGTAACTACAAAACATGTTTCTAAAATAATAAGAATAGGATTAATTCTCAACATATGTTAATTAGAAATAATGACATTATAATGAATGGTTAAATATTTTTTAAATGCATTAAAGTTACATCTTATACTAAATAGAATTATTTTTAAAAAAATATCTAGCAATACTATTTCTTTAAAGTACTAATTTCACTGTGGCAGAAATAATTTTTCAAATATAAGTAGGGATGTAAACTAGGTAGAAATACCGGTAAGCGTAAGAACCACTCCTCAAATAATGTAATAAATATAGTTGTATAAAATATGACTTGTACGAGTGCAATATTTGTTTTATCTTCCAAAGCTATTATCTTTTTTCTTGAATTCTTGAAGAAAGAACATTTAAATATAAAGTAATCACTAGTACGTATGCTCATAAATGAGTGAGACAGAGTACTATTGAGGATTTCTTGGGGTTTTATAAGTTATATCCTTTTTAAAGCACGTATGCTCATAAATGAGAGAGACAGAGTACTATTGAGGATTTCTTGGGGGTTTATAAGTTATATCTTTTTTAAAGTCGAAGTGGAATTGAGGATCAACACCTGAGTGATTTCTGCCCATGTCATTGATAGTTTCTTAGTTGTTTTTTTGTGTTTATTTATTTCCTCCCTGCCTCATAGCTGCTAATTTTGAAAAAAAACACACTACAATCAAGCTGCTTTCATCCGAAACATTATTCAAATTGTCAGGATTACCATGTCATATTTGAATATATTTTATTTTTACATAGCGACAAGTCACATTTTATATAGCTCTGATTTTTAAATTAAAGTTCAGACTTGCAGCTATCAAATGAGATATTTTCAAACCTTGTAAGTATATTCGTCTTGAAACTATGAACCTCTGAATAAAAAATAGCTATTTTCAACTTTAAACAATCATAACTCGAGTTATAAGTGTGATACAGACCTTTGAAAAATAGTTTTATAAATTTTAAAATTCAATTTAAAAATATTTTTAAAATAGTTTATCCCTATCTTCAACACCCAAGTCTCAAAACAGCTTTGAACCTTAAAAATAGCCAAAAACTTGACTTGGACTCGATAGCTAAGACTAACGACTCAAAAGCTATTTTATACTGAACTAACTGAAAGCCTAAGCTATATGGACCCTATATTGTAATTATTCTCTTGAAATGTTCTCAAAAGAAATATTATCAAAATATTCCTGGACTTTTTTCCACTTCTGTTGAATTCTATTCAGCTTTTGGCAAGGACTCAAAGAGTGTCTACTTAAGTAACATTAGTTTTCAAGTACCTAAATTATTTAGACTCATAATATTTGCATATCTTGCAGGATTCAATGAGTTTGACTTAAAATAATATCCTCTAATGCAAGAAGAAAATGTCTAATGTATCCTCTCTTCCAGGATTATGAGATGCTAATTTTCTTATTTTTTCTCTGATAAATAGTGTAATAATTAAGGAACTCCCATGAATCAAAGTGTTTTGGCCCAAGATTTGAAACTATTTACCAAAAGTTATAATTTAAACTGTATAGTTTTTCAAAGCATGTTATTGTATTTATGCATTGTCATTACATCATTCTAAATTAAATTTTAGCTTTGCTAGTTCAATTCATAAATAATTTTAGTCTTCCATTGGAGTTTTATAAATTTGTCAATTTGTAAGATTAATTTTTGTAATGTTTGATGAATTGTTTTTAACTTAAATAATGGGATCCCAATTAGGTATAAATTCCGCCTATAAGCAAATTTGGAGGTTCAGAAAATGATTTTTTTTTCTCTATATATCTTATCAATGAATAGTTGTCGTGGATATTTAATCTGGTTTAATGTTTTACTTTTTGAAATATAAATTTACTGACTTACCACATCCAAACTGTTAATGAAACATGTATCATATAATTGCAGAATATGTTAGTTGAATGGGAGGATCGCATTGCAGAAGAATATAAAATATTAGAAGGAGGAAGGTTTATAATTTGAAATGAAAAAGTTATCAATCTTATAGATTAAGATATATTTTTAGTTTAGAGGATATTTAATATGATAAACTATTATATTCCTTATTAAATTGATTAACAGTTTGCTTGAAAAAGAGAATTATTTTATTATTATCAATTAGGTAATAAATAGGCTTATAGGCTCTACTTTAACAGTAAATAGTGGTCACGTTTGGTTTTGATTAACAGAATTAAATAGTATGGAATTGAATATAAGAAATAAGGATTGTTAATTCAAATTTTCTTGACTTTTTATGTATAGAACTTAATCCGTCTAGACTAATACACAATAAAATTATTTATTCACATCTCAATATAGATAATATATTAACATTAAAACAAAATTATTTATAAATTTAATAATAAACAAAAATCAATATTTGGTTTATTAAAACCTATAATTAATAATATACAAGAATAACATAACTATAAATACATATTTTTATAATGGGTTCTTATCCATAATCAATTATTGTGAATGCAGGAAGTAGACAACAAAAACCTCTCAAACAAGAATAATCTTCTAATTCCTTATATAGATTATGACTTATATATTTTCTACAAATAAATTTCTAGCGCGATTTTTTGTGTAGTTTTTTTTATCCAATGTGTGCAATATCCACATTTTTTTATCTCCCTTTTCAAATATTTAATGTACAAATTACATCAATCACATAAAAAGCACTTCTTTTTTATTCCTCATGATTTAAACACCTCATTTTCTCATTCATTTGGAAGTTCTGGATCCGGGTCAAGAGATGTAGTGCCTTAAATGATGTGCCTTGTAATAGAAAACAAGTAGTTTAAAATCTTAAAAATGAAACAACAAAAAATGATCAGCTATACCTTCTAATAAATTCATAACGTTTAGTTTGTTCCTTAATACTTTCATTGATATTCAATGTCCAATCAATCAAAGGATTAGTTTGTAGAGATTATCTCAACAACAAGCCCAATTCTTGAGAATGATCATAATAAATATGACAAACATCGCTATTATACCCAACTCGAGACACACAGATTTCCAATCACGAATGAAAGTTGGTCTACTGCAATATTTATCTTATCCTTAATCCAAACATGATTGTTTATATTTATTATATACAACTTATCTATTCCAATGACTTGGGAAACATATGGCTTTGAGATCATAATTAACTCTTTCTGGCACAAAAATATCATGATCCTTCATTAGATTCTCCATTAAATGTTTAATACCTTCTCTCCTTTCATTTATATTTCAATTGTACATGTTATTAAATGGATTTCCATTCAATTTATGATGTTTATGTTTGAAACCACTTTTTAAATCATGAGTATATATGTTAGTGTCTGAGCTGTAGATCTTCCCATTGTCATAAGGAAAGAAAAAGTTGTCAGACAAATTCTTGATATTTTGATCTTCTTTATCCAGCGAATTAAAATGTCCTAGCTTCATGAATCAATTGAGACATAGAGGACATTTCTATGCATTGATTTCACCAATAAGAAACGTTCTTGTGGCTAAACCCATTAAAACAAGGAGTTTTATTTCAAAAAGTATCCAAAGGTCCCTGAAAACAACAACAACCGTTTTCGAGGCCATAACCCTTAAACATAGTTGTAACATACAGATTACAAAACAATTTTTATGTAGGAAAAAGGGTTGAGTCCTTTCTTAATTTCTTTTCTACATTCGGGATAAATAAATTTACCTAGGAATATTCAAATTACACATACGTAAATCATCACAATATACAGATACCTATTTACTAAATACTATTTAGTTTGCTGATAGCTCTGTTGTGTCCCTATGTACCATTTTTGCAAATAAAATCGTTCATTTTTTACCGGCTACCTCTTTAATTTGTATACTATTAGTGTTTTTATATTTAACCTCGCCAAGAATTCGACTTTTTTCTAATCCCTAATTAAATATATCTTTAACCGAGCAAAAATAGATCAATGAATTTTCTGCATACAATTTATTATCACACATTAATAAAATGAATATGTGAGTAATTTTTGACATGACGTTTTAAGGCTAATATACAAGTTAACACTGGTGTTTTAAATTCGCAGTATTTTTATTTTATAAGTTGGAACTCCCCCTTTAGTTTTTACAATTGAAATATTCTTTTCTTTCTATTGATGGAGTTTCTTAATTTTTTAATGCATCAACTAAGATCATAACGATGCAAAAGGTACAACTAGTGAATTAGTTCTTTCTTCAGATCTATAGCTGAGACTAATGATAAAGTTCGAACCAATAATAAAAACACATTAAAATGCAGTGAATATTTCATACGGCAAAGTTTCTAAGAGGCAAAAATGTATACATTAAAATTATTCACAGTAAAAATGTTTAAAGCAAAATTACTGGTCACGATTTTATTCATAGCAATATATTTATAGAAACGCAGTTAATAAAATATATAAAATGTTATTAACTCTTGTATTTAATCTTAAGCAGATATTATTATTTACCTAAGATTAAAAGGTAATTAATTAAGTGTTGTTGTTTTTTTGTCTATTTATATCTTAATGAATCTTTTTTTTTCTTTTTTTTTTTCAATATTAAATGTATTTAATAAATGAAAATGGCAGTTGTTATTTTAAAAAGTAGGGATTTAGCCCCATAATTTAATATTCTTGACATATATTGTGTTTATGATATGTATGGCCAACTTGTTTCGTTGTCATATGGCTATAAAGAACTATTTAAATTTCTACTAATATCATCGATTATCCACTAAATAAATACTTCAATCCTTCATTGTCCTCAGCAGTTTTCATTACCCTTAATGATCTAAAAGAACTGCTTTCATTATGAACCTGATTTAATACTAAAGTTATGAAAGCAAAAGATGGATTTGAAATAAAGTGATATGAAACTTGCTTTCATTTTGTCCAAATTATAATTCTATTTTTTTTTTATCAATATACCATTTTCATTGATTAAATAAATATATTATTGAAACATGATAGAAACGGAACCGAGAAATGGATATATGATATAAATAGATTATTTGATTATTATCTAAGGCGAATTCTCTTAGAATCGCAGAAATTTTTCAATTTCACAATTTTATGGGGAAAAAAAAAGAACTCTTATCTCAAAATTAGTCAGGATAAGTCAAAATAGAGCCCTAAATAATTACACTGTTCAACAGCAAAAATGGTACAAGAACAGCATATACTCAACTTAGTAGATCCTCTGATTTCAAATATGGGCTTATATTTTCTCTACTAGCCTCATGACCTTTGGAAAAATATCGTGAAGTAGGTTGTAATTATTGGATGTTTTAAATTTCAAAGCGCCTGCTGTTGAAGATACAGATAAATTGTGTGAATATATTTTCCAGCCAAATGTTAAGAAACTCTAAAAATATTTTTTAAATGTCTTGAGTATGCTTATAACTCAAGTTATTTTGTTTAACGTTGAAAATATCTGCATTTATTCAGAGCCTCATGGCTTCAAGAAGAACATATTAAGAAAATTTATAAGTATCTCATTTGATTACTAAAAATCTGAACTTTAATAAATAAATAAAAAGAGTTTCCCCAAAAAATGCTCTAAATTGTTGTCAATTGGAGATAACACTACTACAGTATTTCAAGTATTCAACTCTTGAGTATTAATCTCATTACATAAACCCAAATAAAATGTTTATCACTTATTACGGGTCTACTACGAGTCATCTTGTGTCTATGGAGCTATTAATAGATAAATTAACAATCTTCAATTTTTTTAAATTATTTTTCTCCTAAAATGAGTATTTCTAATAAAAAATGAAATTAAAATATCACTCTACCGTGTGTGAACCACACTTTTTTTTAATGTCATAAGAGTAATATTTTAGATTTCAGACAAAGTGAAAAATACCTTATTTCCCTCAAATTATGGTATTTTCAGTAAAATGGATGGTAGCACTTATTATTGGCATCATACGAGCGCTTTCTCTAATTTTCTTTGGGTATACTCTACCAAAAGGAATATAATTTAGAGATATTAAATTAACCTTTTTTTTTTTTTTTTTTTAAACGCATTTCAATTTTTTTTTAGATCTAAAATTTATTTGTCGGCACTATCTTCATATTTATTATAAAATTTGATTTGTTTTGATAAATATTTTCAATAATCTAACTTTTTAATATACATTTATTTTATTTTTTACTTCAGGCCATGTTTTATTCCGCACAAAGTCTTTTGGTGCTTTATAACATAAGTTGTATCTATGCCCTTGTTTGGATACTTTATCCTCGAGTTGGAAGACTTCAAAAAATTCTATCAGGATGTCGTAGATTAGAAAATAAAGTAATTATTAATGGCTTAGGATCTTATTCCGACACATTCAAATTACTTCCTACCCGAAATCTTTCTACAACAGCACACAGTACAAACTTATCTTTTTTGCCGAGAAAGATTCCTGTTATTAGACTTGATATGTACTATGACTCAAAGGTAACGTGGAATATTTTAATTAAATTGCAGTATTTAAATTGTGATGTAATATTTAAAATTTAAAAAGTAAAAATTTCTCTTTATGTACAACACAAGTCAATCGATGTTTGCCCGTCGATTAAAATAGTTTTCCGATAGTTTTTTTCTAATTTGAGGAACATTAAATGGCCATTATAGCCTATTTTTTTGCTTTTGTGGTCAATAGATGGATCTTTTTTATTATAACATTTTTTAAACATATACATGATTACATTTTGCCTTGAAGGATCTATATGAAAGACTAAAGCAATAACCTTTAATTTTTTTGTTTGAACAGGATATAGTCAATTGACATAGATGAAAATAATACTATCCACCGATATCTTTAAAAAAAGTACCGAGTCCAACAAGGACTCATTAGCGTTATTAATGAGCAAACCCATTCATGGTTACACTTGATAATTTATACGAATATGTTCTCTACTTAAGAATGAAAAATATTGATAACAGCTTTAGAAACTAAAAACAGCTGGGCCTTTTCCTATATAATATTATTTAATCCAAGTCAATCGATTTCTTGAAGCTGATATTTGTGTTATTAGATTCATTTCCAGACTTTATGTGATTTGAGTATGTCAATAATGTTTAGTAAATATTTTACTATAATATGAGTTGAACGATAGTTTGTAAGTCACTAATGCAAAAATTTCGGGATTTAAAGGTTATTTTCATATTTTTCAAAATAAGACAAGTATTGACACATCAACTTAATCCTTGGGCAAAAATTATTTACATGTGTAATTAATCAACTTAATACTTATTATTATTTTCAATAGGCAAAGGATTTTAAACTTTTAATGAACTTATTGGCTGAAAATAATTGTCGAGGTGGATTTGCTCAATCACTTAGAATTCTGGCCATGTTTGACAAGCATTTTCAGAGATTATGGAAAGCTCAAGATACAAAAATAGTAATACAGCCTTATTTCACCGCATTTGGAGAGTTCAACGTAGATTTAAATCATCACAATTTGAAAGTAATTATTTAAATAATCATCTTCATTGAAATTTTGATTCAAATGAAGATATTTAGAGATGTGAAAATTGCTGGAATCCTGGTAAGCGTACGAACCATGCATTGAGTGGAATATTATATAAAGTAGAGATGGCATCTCTGCTGACAGAGATCCCTATAGTGCTCCATGCCTGCTTCTAAAGGTAGAAATTCAAAAATTAGGTAAGAATATTAATCAAAACTTTAAAAAAGGTGATGCAACATCCCTGTTAACTAGAAGTGGGAGATATTTTCTTGGCTGAGGAAAAACTTTTTCCCTCGCAAGATGTCGCTTTGAGGTACCAGAGGTGACATTATGTTATATTTTCCTTGTGACGTACGCAATTTGTTTTTGTTTTTTCTTATCGGAATTCATCTAGTGATTTCTAAATTAGACCGTCCATGACTACTAACGGTCTAATTCAATAACCTTGTGTAGTTAGTTATAGTATAATTCATGGCATCTCCATGCCTCTAGCAAAAAAAAGTAAACCTCTTCGCCAACTAAATTTGGATAAAGATTGTTCACACGGTTATCGTTTCGCCATTTGGTTTATAGCTTTGTGAATAATTAATAAGAGCACAAATACATTTATTTACGCATACCTGTATTCCAGCAATTTTTACACCTTTACTTGAATTTATTCCACTCAATTTTGAGGATTACCTCAATTGACTTTGAAGATGATTATACAACCCTTATATACATTATAAAAGGAATGCTTGCTCTCTGAACAACATAACTCAGAAGAAAAGGAGTCATCTTCACCGTCTTCCTTCGAAAGGAAACACCCCTGTGAAAAACTGACATCAACAATTATTGTATTCTGGAATGACGCCCTGTTTGCTGAATACATGTACAAAAAGGATAATTCAAAGTCAATATTAGAATATACCGCTGAGATTTCACCAAATACAGAGGCACCAGTTAAATCATTTCTCTATTACTCCATTCCAGACCTTTCAGATCAAAAGATGGAAATTGAAAGGAAAAAGGACTTGATTAATGCAAATAATTTCTCAAAAGGCGAAGTAGAAAATAATATGAAGCGTTGGTATAAATACAGTGCAAGGTTTGATGGATTAGAATCCGGGAAAGAGTATGTTATATCAATATCCACAGAAGTAGATGGAAGAACCATTACTCAAGTTGATAACAAAGTCTATAAGCCTCCACATGAGTGTCCCTTTAGAAAGAACAAAAATGGTCAAGTCTAAATATCGGAATCTGTTAATTAACATACTTTTGATAACGCAGTTAGTGAACTGGGTAAAAAAGAAACTCCAAATATAAAATGATAACAGTTGAACGATTAAAATAATTAGGTCATTTAAATTTTGTATCATTTTTTTAACTATTCCATCTATTTTGTACTCGTAAATATCAATCACATTAGTAAAATACGTGTAAGAATATAAAACATCGAGAAAAATACATCTTTACTTGAAATAACATGAGTTTGGGATTCCAGTAAGATATCATTTGTTATTCTCTTGATAAAAAAATTACATGTTTATTCTTTAATTTCTTTTTCTAGGATATATTTATTATTTTATGCAAATTTTGGGAATTAAATTAGTACTCATCAGTTTTGATGAGGTTGTGTCCATTATATAAAATGATAGTTACAACATTACATTTTGCAGCTAGCACCGTACGCCTCAGACTCATAGAGATCAAATACATAGAGTGATGATACTTAGCAATAAATGGGGAAATTATTTGATATTGCGTCAGAAAACGAGAGAAAAAAGTAGTTGACCAAAACAATCGTAAACATAGTATTTCGCAAGGTTAATAGAAATACTAGGTTATATCATCCTTTACGTTTTTCCACCTTATGTTTGACTTCCATCACTCTTTTTAGTAGTGACGTTAAAAGAATATAATATACTATTACGGCTAAAAATGTAATTTCTATTACTATAAGCTGTTAAAATACTGTTATTATACACTCTATGACGTCAAAATCTGTCTGTTTCGCCTTGTATTTCTATTAACCTTGATATTTCCCACTATACCCCTTGTAAGAAAAATCAGGTTTAAGAAAAATAAATAGGCATTTCAATCTATTAGTGATCTCTATATTCATTTAATTGTAGTAATAGATTATTACTTATTACAATAAACATTTTAAAAAATAAAAATATTTGAAGCGCCTTCTATATTTTTAATGTATCTAAATGTTAAAATTTGAATATTTTGACCAATTATTTTTTTTTGTATTTTTTTTTTTGACGGCGTCAACTACTTATTCGCATAATCCCTCTATGCTCAGAATTCACATACAGGATGCGATTTTACAATTAAGAGTATTTTAAACCGGTTTTTCTTGGGAATCCTTAGTTGTACAGCTTTAAAAACCAGTTTATCAGATTCAGCAGACAATTTTATATAAGTTCTGTTTACAAAGCGTTGAAGCGTCCTCCGAGTACGACTGTCGTGCAGCGAATATTGTCCCCTCCGAGCAGACCGTGCGCCCAAAGAGATCATCGACTTTCTCTAGTTGTCCTCTGCCATCGTGTACAAAGGAGTTCAAGGAGTCTGGTGGGATGGGAACGCCAGCAAGGAAGATCTGCGTACAAAATTGGCTTTCGGACAATTTGGAGATGTTCTGGTCTAAGGAAATGTGGCCCCTAGCTCTCCGGACTGCAATCCTTTGGACTGTTTCGTGTGGGGCGTCTTGGAGAGGGAGTCCAACAAGCGTGCACACAATTTGGCTTCTCTGAGAACCTCCATCATTGAGGCGGTGAACAATATGAATAAATATCACCTGATCAAGGCGTGCAGTAGGTTCCGGGCCAGGTTGGAGGCCGTGGTTGAGATTGAGGGTGGTTGGATTGAATTATTAGGTTCATGGAGGGTCCCTACGTTTGTATATAAATGGATTTGTAAATATCTCTGCTAATTTAAGAAATAAAAAGATTTATGTCCTGGTCTCAAAAATTCTTAATTGTAAAACTGCACCCTGTAGATCAAAGAAGAATCCAAGAAATCAAAAGGAAAAACAATTCATACATTCGTACCCGTATCCTTGTTTAAAAATACGAATAACTGGTGATTCTTGTCTTAATATATGATTTCAAATTATACAGTCATTCAGCAAACGATTGAAATGGAGACTTGAAGAAGGGAAACAAGTCCCCAGCTGCTTAGAAATATTCTACTTTACAAGTTTTGAAAATAATGTTTGCCAATAAAAATAGTTATAATTAGTGATTTTGATGATATGGTTATAATAAACTATTACACCTTTATAGTTGTTTCTCTCTTTTTCTGATGCGACTGCATTTAGAGTTTATAAAAATACTATGATGAGAAACTAATATGTATTTATAAATACCATAGCCCTTGTTGTAACATACAGATTACAGAACAATTTTAGTAGAAAGAAGGGTTAAACCATTTTTCAATTTTTTTTCTGCATTCGTGATAAATAAATTTACCTAGGAATATTCAAATTACACATACGTAAATCATCACAATATACAGATACATATTTACTAAATACTATTTAGTTAGATGATAGCTCAGCTCAATACCTCTGTTGTGTCCCTATGTACCATTTTTGCAAATAAAATCGTTCATTTTTTACCGGCTACCTCTTTAATTTGTATACTATTAGTGTTTTTATATTTAACCTCGCCAAGAATTCGACTTTTTTCTAATCTCTAATTAAATATCATATTATCTTTAACCGAGCAAAAATAGATCAATGAATTTTCTGCATACAATTTATTATCACACATTAATAAAATGAATATGTGAGTAATTTTTGACATGACGTTTTAAGGCTAATATACAAGTTAACACTGGTGTTTTAAATTCGCAGTATTTTTATTTTATAAGTTGGAACTCCCCCTTTAGTTTTTACAATTGAAATATTCTTTTCTTTCTATTGATGGAGTTTCTTAATTTTTTTAATGCATCAACTAAGATCATAACGATGCAAAAGGTACAACTAGTGAATTACTTCTTTCTTCAGATCTATAGCTGAGACTAATGATAAAGTTCGAACCAATAATAGAAACAAATTAAAATGCAGTAAATAATATCATACGGCAAATTTTCTAAGAGGCAAAAGTGTATACATTAAAATTATTCACAGTAAAAATGTTTAAAGCAAAATTACTGGTCACGATTTTATTCATAGCATTGACAAGATTATACTTACCTATTATTTGGATATTAATAATATTTATCAACATTTAATGTATTTATAAAAACGCAGTTAATAAAATATATAAAATGTTATTAACTCTTATATTTAATCTTAAGCAGCTATTATTATTTACCTAAGATTAAAAGGTAATTAATTAAGTGTTTGTTTGTTTTTTTGCCGAATTATATTTTAATTAATCCTTTAACTTTTATAAATTCTTTATTTTAATTTATTTACAAAATATTCATCAGGCTGAATTAGTTCAAAAATGTTTCGTTTTGATAAAAAAATGAAGAAATATAAAATGTGAGCCATATTGATCATACAATGTTAGTCAGTAGGAATCACCTTAAATGTGTGCATCTTATAGATTTGTTTTGGACATCAATTAAGTTAATACTATTTATAAATTATATTCAATCTATTCTTTGGTCTGCTTTCTATAATGTTTCAATATTAAATGTATTTAACAAATGAAATTGGACAAATTTTATTTAAAAAATAGGGATTTAGCTCCATAGCTTAATTATATTCACATCTATTGTGTTAATTATATGTATGAACCATCTCGCTTTGTTGTCATAAGGCCATGAAGAGCTATTGAAATTTCTACTTACATCATGGATTATCCACTAAATAGGTAAATATTCCAATCTTTCATTGTACTCGGCAGTTTTCATTATCATTAATGATCTAAAAGAATAGCTTTCAGTATGAACCTGATTAGTTATGAAAGCAAAAGATGGGAATGAAATAAATTTATATAAAGCACCGTGTCATTACCTAATAATACTTTCGATAATAAGGTAAATATGATCACTAGCAAATACCTTCTGACACCGGTGCATACTATGCTCGATGCTAGGAGACCATGCACTTTTTTATAGCTCTCTGGGCAGTCTGGTGTGAACCCCCAAGATCTCATGGACTTGAGGGGATTGGTTTAAGATTTATTTAAACTCCTTTATATCCAGTTTGGCCTTTTTGATAGAACCCTTCTTCCTTTCAACGTTTTGGACTTCCTGAATCTGGAACTATAGATACAAAACTAAGATATTAAGTAAGTACTCAAGAAGGATAATTTATCAATGTAGAATGCTTCAATTTGAGCCGTCTTTAAATTCCATTATCCATTATATCCTTGAATGTTATCTATACTTTTTAGCTTTCTTTTGATTTATGTAACTTATCAGTTTGGCCCCAACCTCGCCTTTCAAATATAATGTATAACTCTGTAAATATGACAATGAGTTTCTAATACTTTAAGTACAATTTTCAAGGTCGTCAAACAATTAATTATAATAATTTGCAGAATGAAATGAGTGAGAATAATTATTTATTTGAATAACCCAGACTCCATCCTGAGAAAAGTCGTTCTAACTTGCTTTTGTGTTGATGGACAATATTTGTATTTTTGTACTTTCCCTCAAAACAATCATTATGTAACATGCTTTATATAAGAGTAAAATAGGATATTCAATCTTCATCCAATCGGAAGAAATCAAAAATTGCAAGTGGTTGTTGGAGCAATAAATTGTTGATATACAATATTTATAGAAAATCGATGAAATTGTAATAGGAAAAAAAAAGATAAAATCGATTAGAGCGAAGGGAAAAAAAAGTCTTGATCATTGATTAATTCTTTTAGGAATATAATCTTGTTCCACTTAACCATGTTTGTTGATGCGTACTATGGATAAAATTAATTCAATAGGTGAAATAATAGTAAATAAATTAAAAATGAACGTAAAAAATATATTAACAGAAAAAAAAGTAAATGGTAATTTATGGATTATAAATTGCGTAATCATAGACAACTTCTACTTAGATTCACCAAAGGCGCTGTTATTGCACGTATTTTACATATTATTAAATAAAAACAGTTGTTGACACTATGAAAAGAACGGGTTTTAATATATATCGAATTTAAAAAGTAAATGATTACTTTTGATTTGAGAAGTTTTATGATTAGTTTTATATATGAATTCAATTGTTTTCTACCTACTAATATAAAGTTTGTGTTGTCGTGATACATACTCAGCAACATTCGATTTGATAACTCGTTTTTGCGCACATATTTCCAAATATTTTTAGCATTTTAACACTTCTCTATGGGTGGAATGTCTCACTGGTAGCTTGGTCTGACTTTCACAGGGGCCATCGGTAAATATTTCCACCTCTAGACTACAAATTTATAATATGCGCTACCTTCATCAATGAGACATGAGCGTTATTTACTTATATTAGTTTGAAAAAAAAAGTGCCCGAGAGTGGCGCTATCTTGCAGCAAAATAATACAACTCCCTCAATGATAATATTGTTTAATATAAAATATGGGTGCATGTTACTCATACAGAGGGCTCTGTGGTAATTTGTTTCCGTAGACATGTTTTTTTTTAATAACAAGCTACGCACTGTCACACAGCCCTACCTAAAGTATTTCTTAGTTTTCTCATGTGCTATTAACCAATCTTTAAAAATATTTTCAGGATGAGGAGGACTTTCTGGCTTCCACTGCCATGGATTAAAAATAAGTTGTCTTTAACAATCAAAAGATGACAAATATACGATTATCAGTAAATTTATTTCCATTCATATTACATCGAAATATCTAAATAATGATGAAAATCCAGTGTAGAATGGCATGTTAAAAAAAAGAAACTGAAAATCAACAGGGTAACCCTAACAATTTGAAGCATGTTTTGGAGGAGAGAACGAATAAGGTTCATGACGTTTCATTAGATTAGCTAGAATCAGATTTGACAAGGAAGGAAGGAGAAAAGGATATTAATATAAACAAAGACATTTTCTAAAATTACTCTGATGTCGATTCCCAATTCTACTCTGAGTCCAACAAGGCCTTACAATTAAAACTCCGCAACAAATTCTCAGGATTACGTTCCTTCCTTTATGAGCACACTAATGTTCAATCAGGTTTGGAATATAATTGAATCAATATAGGAAAGGATTAATATGGAATTAAATAATCATTACAACAGCTAAGGACAAGAAAACTCATTCTTCAATTTCATCAATTATCAATTCCAAAAAAACGGGCCTGCTAAAAAATACACTGGATTTTCATTGCTGTATATAAATCAAGGACATCTGCAGGATGATTTTGTTTAGAGAAAAGATATGGGGGAGAGGGGGGCTAAATACAAAAATTTCGATTCTTACTAACAACACATAGTTACGTATAGGTAGATATAGAATTTATCAAAGAGCGCCAGGAGGAGGCGGGCGCCAGATATATGCTATTACTGAATTAAGACCATTGTTAATATCAGCTGCTTGTTATATGATTTTGGGGGAGAAAATTAATTAAGCTTTAAATAGAAGAACCTTCTACATTTAAAATATCGTTAGGCACAGGGAATATATATTTTAAAAATATGCATTTCCAAGAATTTTTGTAACATTTTGAAGTGATTCTATTTTTTATTTGCTAATAGTCAACATGATCGTCCTATTTCTTCTGATTTCACGACGTCACAACTCGTAAAAGGAAGATCGAGACAATGAAGATACTTCTAACTTGATCATCCATCTCAAGAAATGGTCGAATTGGGATTCCCAATTCCACGCGGGACGACGGAAGGAGAAGTCATTCGAGGAAAATTACCAGGATAGAAATATTAAAGTGATCCAGTCACGATGAGTAGAAAATTTTAATATTTTAAAATGGATAACTTAAAGAAATACAAAATGGAACAAAAATTATTGTGGATGTATATTTTTAAAATATATCTTCTTCTTTTTTAAATTGTACATTTAATATTTTTCTTTAATATTTAATATATTCCTCATCTCTATGTATTGTGAATAAGTTATAAGGATCTAAAGAAGAGTGTTGTTTTTTATCATTTTCAGATTTAAAATGGAAATATATAGAGTTCAGAACAAGATGAAGAATCAATAAAATCATAAAAATACTTTTTCATAAGTTTAATTAATGCACCACAAACTGCCATATTTAATTGTATTTGTGAGGAAATAGAATGTTTCTTTTTAAAATATATATATAAATTGGCATAACTGAATCAATTGTTCGAATAAGATTCCACGTAGGATTAGACAATCATTTGAGTTTGTACTATATATTTATATTTCCTAATGTTGTTTTTTTTTATTTGGTAACATAGAAGTTCCTCTCGATGCTACCTATTATGTTCATCCTGTAATTATACGGTAATGGTTCATTATAGATACAAGAAAAAGTCGCAATGTTTTATTTAATGGGAGGATCTCCTCCGGCCTCATTCCTCAGTACACGGATTGACTCCGATTCCCCTCCCCTGAAATATATAAAAGACAAACGCACAACCTCATCCACATAGTCAGAGGCGTCCGCAGAATTGAAAATAAAATAATTTCTTTTTATTTTTTTCATAAAAACTTTTTCTTCCAAAATGGCAATTTTTAAAAAATCGTTTATTAGGGGGGGATACTGTGGAACTATGAACAATTTTCAATAAATACTGGGGCAGTATCTGGCCTTCTCTGTAGTTATTAGGAGTCAACGATAAGCAAACTTTGTTTTAATAATATACAATATAACTTCTCAAGAAACTCTCATTGTTACACTTCATTTTTCATGAGGACACTCACACGTAGCTACACACTCAATAATTAGAGGTTATCTCCCCAAGAATGAAAGAATGATGATAACAGCTTAAGAGAAAAAAATCATACGACTTGAGGAGCTAGAAAGTACTTCGATTGCTATAGTGAAGCGTATGCTCGATGCTACATGCAAAACCCCTGCAAGATTTTATCATTATGAATTGATGAGATCTATAAGTCACATTATATCACTAGACTGATATTTGTTAGATCAAAAATTAATGTACTGACATACAGTTTTTATCAAAATATCTCAAATAAAGTTTATTATGCCTGACACAAAAAATTATAGTCAGCTGTAATTGTCTGTTTCTTTTCCCTATATCTTGGGTAAAATATTACAACTCTCTCAAGGATTATATTAATTACATAGAGGGAGTTATGAAAAAATTTATATTACGTCTCCAAGCTACAAACTGTTACACCATCTTGTGGAGAATATATTTTCTTTAGTTTTCTCATGTAATAAAATTGTCCTTTAAAAAA
Source organism: Lepeophtheirus salmonis (assembly GCF_016086655.4). Classification (NCBI taxonomy): domain Eukaryota; kingdom Metazoa; phylum Arthropoda; class Copepoda; order Siphonostomatoida; family Caligidae; genus Lepeophtheirus; species Lepeophtheirus salmonis. The sequence goes on from NC_052132.2 coordinate 22,950,540, forward strand.
AAGAACCCCTTTTTAAAAGTAGAATAAAATATGACCAACTAAAAAACCTTCATTAATGTTAATATTGACATAATTTACTAAGAAGGTCAAACAAGTATTAACTTTATTTAAAAAAAGTCATAAAAAATTACGTAAAACATTTTTTAATGACTTTATTCATTTAGAGAAGTTAACTACAAAAAGTATATATATATAAATAAATATTTTAGTCTAAAATTAATTACCTAAGCCAAAGTCATATATCTTGAAAAATATTGGCGTATATGATGTTATTAATCAATTCATTTTGAGCAAAATGTTTCCCTTAAAAAAATCGACAGTGAATAAATAAACAAAAAAAAAGCTACAAATTTCATAAAAATCATAGGATAAAAAAAATGCAATAATTATTCTGTAGATCCGGAATAGCTTTTAAATTTCTTGTAATTGTGTATTAAACGGCGCAGGAATTTTTAGTTTATATCTGACAATGAGTGGTAGTAGTGTATTATGCCCCCAGCACGAAGACTGATAGACCCTTGGAATCTTAACGTAGAAGGCAGAATAGCAGGCTGCAGTTGTCGATCAGATTTCTTTGACTCGGATAAGCTCCACTACTACCAGCTTCTCTGCAATCACGCTTATATAGCGTGATAAGGCAAACTCCATAGCTTTTGTTTTTAGGAGCACTTTGAATTTTTACAGAGAGACCAAATAAAATTAATGGCATTATAAGTTTTTCTATAACTCCAGCAATGTTCAGCGTGATAAAATCTCTCAAAATGTTGAGTGCCAGGCAACTCGCAAACGCATCAATAATTGTGCTGTAAATTTTGCCAAAGTCCTTACTGGGAGTATTAAAAAATAATCAACTCGCAGATATTTGAAATTGGGAGTACATCGCTTTCCATCTTTGAACTCATGATTCTCTTCTTTCATTTTTTAGGTAAATCTAACCAATTTAAATCCGACTGTTCTTCAGAGTTGGAGGGAAAATTTATTCTTAAGTTCCGTGGAATTGGAAGGAGATTAATGTTTGCAGCTCTTTTCAGTAGGAAGAAAAACTTTCCACTATTTAGTAAATAATTATTGTTTATATCATGAATAGTGATTATATTTCTAGACAACGCTACCCATTCCAAAAAAAAATTGATTTAGAAAAACTTTTTATTACTGTTCTGAGTTACAGTGTCAATAGTAGAAGAGGATAAAAAGCCTCGTGCACTTTCATTAAGAACAGTTATTGATATCCGTAGTCTATCCTTTCTTGGAAATCAAGGCTATCATGCCTTTTGTAAATTAATTTGGAAGATGCCCATAGACTTTTCTATCTCAACCAGTTAAGTTACAGTACCATCAATGCATCGAGTGAAAATTTTGCCATTAACACCATCAGGACCCGAAGCTTTCTCTTCTTTAAAGTTATTTTTGATAATAGACGTTATAACTTTTCTAGTGAAAATCGAGTGATTACCTCATTTTTGGCCGAAGAAAATTAACTATCTCACCACCAACAGTCCTTTGGAAGTGCAAATGAAAAAGATTCAATATTTCCCGAGAGTCTGTAATAATATGGCCTTCATTGATAATTTCCTTGATGACGGATGTAGAAAAACGTTCTATAAGAAGAAGGTTTTTTACATGCGTAATTTTCAATTTCGATTTTTAATTTATATTCCAATTCAGAAATTCCGGAGAATTCAAATAAGTTTGTTGCATCTGAAGTAATAGTAAGAACAAATACCATTTGGGGGACTGAAAGCGTTATTTTAGGACTACAAAATTGAAAACAATTTCAATAAGCGTATGATCTCAATCAGAACGAGGAAGGTAAAAAGTGTTTTTAATTCGATTCGAGAATTTTTCTGCCCAATTTTTCAGGACTCTGGTCTTCCGAGCTCAAAATTCTAATTATTCCATTCAAACTTAGTTCTGGTATAAGCTTAGATTAATTTTTTTGATTGAAAACCGACGATTCGTATTATAGAAGTCAACATTTAAATCTCCTATGATCAATAGAGCATAAAATTCATTCTTACAAATGTTGATAATAATAGTTTGAAAGAGGGTGGGCTATTTCATATTAGGCCCATATCTGTTAATTACATAAAAACCATAACTTTTTTTTTTAATGTAAAAATTGAATGTCAATCAGCAACCCATTATAATTCTTTTACACATTTAGGTTCTTCGATTCATTTTGAAATAAGAGAAAGTATTCCCGTATCCATACCAAAGCCTGTAAAAAAGTAATGATAATTATGAGGAATATAAATATGGTAGTTAATGTACAAGATGCTGATGTAGGAGCCTTAACATCTTGAAGGCATACGAACTAAACTTTTAATTAATTTAATTTTTTAGAAATACAATTTTTCCTCCCCATGTATTTAATAAATAATTTTACCAATTCCCACATTGATTTCCTGACACCTAGAGATGTGTTGAATAAAAAAAAATCTTCAATTATGGTCTGCTTTTTGAACAACATCAATATGATAAACGATTAAAACTGGTGAAATTAATTCCCCTAAATTTTAGTATGCGCTTGATTAAAAGGAATGTCGCGTCATACTGAAGTGTCCTCAGTATTATCTTCTCCTACCCTTTTTCCAGTGGAGTTTAGATAACCCTCATCCTTCCATTCATTATTCGTTCTTGGACATATCTGAACCCCTTCAACCTCAATCGTTTCTTCTGTCCTTCTATCTATAAATTTAGGATTGACGTCGTGTTGAGTCATATTGTCTTCACATTTGATTTTTTTAGAGGTGTTTAAATCATTTTCACCATTTATTTTATTAGGATTAACCCCTGTTGGATCCACTTCTTCTACCGTTATTAAAACATTCTTTGCCCCTTCAATTTTATCTTTTTAATTCCTTCCATCTTTCCTTTCCTGAACTCCTCTGAACGTTCCCTTCTCCATGAGTAATCTCCGCTACCTTTTCACCTGTCATAACCCCATCAATAGATAGATCGTGGACATCCCAAATACATCCAGGTAGTAGACATAATTCTTGCAATTGTTTACTTCAAAGTGTTCTCATATTCTATTATTACAGTCATGTTTGTTTGACGTAGCTCAAAACAGTTCAGATATTGTAGTCTGGATCCCCTGATTTGAGGTTGACAGGTACCCCTGAAAAGTGATTAGCTGTGGAATTTTGCCTGGATCTGGCACTATTTTAAGAATGTAATCCCCATCTATCCACACATCTTTATATTCCTTGTATTTTTTCTCCTGCAATTAATTGATTGGGGTTCTTTGGGTAATGATCGACTACTTGCCCAAGATGTTTCAACCAATTAACAACACTTAATTAATTGATTCAGATAATTGTGTTAACCATTATGACTATTTTTTTCGTCTTTATTGATATTAATTTTGTCAAAACATTTTAATTTTAAGTTCACATTATTACACCTTCTATCCACATTTTTAACCCTAATCTTCCTCTTATATCATTTAGAAATTTGGAGTAAACCCCGCTTGGTTAATATCAAAGTTTAGATTTGTTCCTGCTAATTGATGCTCTTTAAAGCCATATGATAATTCAAATCATAAATATACCGTAGGCCTTGAATACTGAAGGGTTTTCCATAACTGTCTTCAAATAAAACAAAAATTGTTTTCCATTTAAATCTCTTATCCCAATCAATCAACTTTCATTCATTGATACTGCATCCCTTTCCTTGTATCATTACCCTTGAATATAGTATGCGAGGAGATGAGTCAAATGACTCCTTTGTTCCTCCCTAGTCTTGTGGTCTAATGGGTTGGAGCCATAGAGAAAGAAATACATAGAGATGACAAGGATTTTTACTTGGCTTAGTTATGCAGACAGAGAACAAACATTCTTATCTTAAAAAATGGTGTACATCTGTTGTAATATGTGTAAGTGTAGATATGTTATATTCCGAAGGAAAAAATCGAACTAGATTTGACTTGAGTACATCTTTAATTATTTGAAACATCATCTTAATTCTATTTACAGGAATATCTATTTAGGCAATGGATATCTAAGAATTCAATAATATCTTAACTGCTTGTTTTTTTGTATTCATTGGTTTGAATTATCATATGTCATAATCATCACGGTTATATATTTTTATGCCTACGGCTGCTCAAATAATAGCTCTAAACCTGATCCTAGCTTCCATAAATTTTCTTGAGATCTAGGTCCATCAAACTTAAGATTTAACCTTAAATTTAATTTAATGACTATGATTTCCTTCAAAAATAGATTTGCACCAGAAATGGATACTTGCTGTTCGACGAAAGGATTTCTCACCTTTTCATATTTCCGTCCTATGTTCAGAACACTTCTTACCCAAGGAATTTTTGGATGGACAGAAATATAGAATTCTGAAAAAGTTAGTTAAATGTTGTACCTTCGAAATTTGCAGTTACACTTTTGAATTTTCCATCTAAGGGGAGAAAAGGTCGACTTTCTGAATCTTGTTAAGAAGAATCTGATGAGAACTTGGATAATATTCAAATTATTGCTATTGAAAATAAGATTGATCCTATTGAATCCATCAACATTAACCATTCATATACTTTTCCATCTGATATTTTAGTGGCAAAAGACAAGTACAATCGTTTTCAATCATTGATAGAAAAAGTACATCTTAAAGAGAAGAAACAGGGACGGAAGCTCCATAATGCATGTCTTAAAAATCATAATACAAAATTAGAATTGAATCAAGTTATAAAAAGTATTAAAGAAAAAGAGCTTTTACAACCCCAGAAAATTTCAATTCTTGAAGGAGTTTTCAATAATGTTCAATTTGAAACCGTTAAAGGATTGCTGTATAAGAAAACTAAAACAACTGATTTTTCACCAGAAGGAAGAAGTTTTGCTACAACTCTTTTTTATTACAGTCCGAATGCATTTGATTTCGTTTCTCAACTTCTGACTTTACCGAGCCAGCGAACAATCCAAAGAGAATGTAGGCAACATTGATTTCTATCCTGGATTTCAAATACCAGCATTTGAGGAGCTGAAACGCTGGAGCAATGATCCTTATTTTAAAGAGGCTAGCCTCTGCATAGATGGCATGCCCATTAAACATATGATTGAATTTAATAATAGGCTAGTAACATTTTTTGGCTATGTTGACTTTGGTGGTCAAAGCAACAGTGGCGATGATATACTATCAAATGAATGCCTTTTTGTGATGCTCGCTGGGTCTTAAAAGCTTTTGGAATTATCTATTACTTATTTCTAAATCAAGGGAATTCCAATACCTGTTCTTGTAGGAATCTTTTGCAAAGCTATGGTATTCGCATTTGAAGCCGGAGTTATGGTTAGATCCATTTGTATGAATGAAGGTAGCTACCACACCTCGGCATTAAATATTCTCGCCTGCAATCTTCAACCTAAGGTAAATAACTATTAATGAGTAGGAAATTGCTAATATAAATATGATTCCTTCTTTTAAATTCAGAATATTGAAGACATATGTACAAATTCCTCATCCATGCAAAAATACAACCGTAGTTGCAATCTGCGATCCTCCTCATATGGTCAAAAACGTCAGGAATCTGTTTGCGGATTACAAAACCATTATATGGGGCAATAAAGGTGCTATCAGATGATCTTATCTTGAAGAACTCCATGACATTCATTCAAACATGATTTTAGGCTTAATAATAAGCTTTTGAGATGCAATATTTCATTTAAAAGTTGGAAAATGAAAGTTAAATTAGCTGTTCAGTTAATGTCAGACTCGGTCACTAGATCATTGAAATGGGGTCATGAAAACAAAATTTCTGGGTTTGAAAGTGAAGATGTTCTTGTTACGGCAGAATTTCATGAATTGCATGATAAGATTTTTGATATTATGAATAGTCGATCTAAGTACGGCTACAAATTAAAAGCAGCATTGTCTCCAACTAATATAGTTCAAGCGGAGGAAATACTCAAAAAAATCATTCATATGTATGAAGTTTTAACAAGAAGTGACTGGATTAAAATAATTTTTTCTAGGCGACGCACTGGGCCATTAGGCTTAATTGCCTGCATATATTCTCTAAGGCATTTTGTGGAACCAATAAAGCCTGGTAAAATAAATATGCAATATATTTGTTCTCATAAACTTCAGCAATACCATTTGGAACATTTCTTCGCTGCAATAAGACAAAGGAATGGATAGTGTTTCAATCCAAGTCCGAAACTATTTAGATTTGTCTTTATGTAATATTTGAAATGTTTAGTGGTTAAATTTTGGTTCATTGTTATGTTTTTCATGTTAAATGTTTAATTTTTATTATATATTTGTTTTAGAAAAATTTTGTGCCATGCTTGTAGAGAAATCATTCATAATATCAATGGGATTCTACAAGATGAAACTATTTTTTAAACTGCGGGCAATATTATTGATGACCAACGTTGGATCATTGATATAAATGATCAAAACGACTCTACAGAGACCCGTTTTGAATTAAACTGCGGCAATAACGAAGTAAATCTTAAAGCAAATGAATAGAGGACTTATTATACCGTCAGGCTCGATGTTTTGACTTATTTTTCTGTGTAATGGCTCACTTGCCAACATTAACATTTCAGAAAAGTTGTTTATAGAAGTCCTTACTAATATCAATATGTCAACCATCTTCGAAGGATTATCAAGACATGCCTTAGAAACGTCAGAAGGAATTGATCATCATTATATCACCCTTATTCAGTTGGTTTCAAAGACAATGTATTTTTCTTTGCATGAAAAAAGTATTGTCAGACATAATATCCAGCAATAAAATTAAAAAAGATGGAAGTGCCCTTAACAGATATAGGATTTTTCAAAATGTTTAGTCCCAAGATGAAGATATTTTTTTGAAATCAAAATATAATTGTAATTTTTAAAAATATAAAGTTAGTAATTATCATATTGATTTTAATAGCGTTATTTAGTCTTCCGTGGATGTGCGGCTTTGGGGGGGGGGAGGGTTGATTGTAGATGGGAAGGTGATTACTGATTATGTTCTTTGTCAATATTGTCAAAATAAAAATGAAAAAACTATTGACATACCTCTGGTTCTCCAAGGCTTCCCATTGTGTCCAAAACGTTTTATAGCTCTAACACATGGTATGATCAAAATATTTAAGATATCCTTCAGAATTGGTGGAAAAGGAATTATCCTTTACTTCAAACTACCTAAATTTGAATTGCATTCCACCCCATAGGAGTATGAACCAGAAGGACAACGTTTTCATTCTCAGGATCCATTATGAGGACAGATACATTTAGACGTATCTGTGAAGGGGAGGAATATTGAATTCGTAAGTTCGTTTCCATACTGAACAAATCTGATATGAACTTTTGGTCCAATGAGGACTAAAACAAGTCTTTTCTTTTAATCAAAAATTTGTTTGCTAGTGACGTCAAAATTATTTTACTTTTATGTCTCTAAAAACTCAGAATATGAGTTCTTTTCAAAATGTGGTATCTCTATTTCTTTTAAATCCCCGAGTTTAATAAAATATCGAATATATTCCTATATTTATTATTATACGACAAACTTGAACAGCTGAAGGCACTGAAACAACCTTTCACATGCCTTGTCACCTCTGTATATTTATTTCTCTATGGTGGGAGCCCGGCCATTTTCAAAATATACGTTGTCTAACTAAATAATGATATGTACTTTAATTTTTTTTTATGTAATTTCTAGATTGGTTGTTATAGAAGCAATTTCTATGAGAAAAAAAACCACTTGTAAAGTCCTTAGAAGTTGGTTCAGATGAATTCCTCACTTGATAACGAAAAATTAAAAAAATATACCTATATCAAAAAATGTATCATGAGAGATGTGTTTTTGGGGGAGGGGGTGAAAGAATAAAAGGGCCTATACTTTATTTTCCGAACAAAATTTTATTTTACTAGAGTCGAAAAATTAGATGTCAGTCGGTAAATTTGAAAAAAAATATTCCCCCCCCCCTCCTCAATGAATCCTAGCAACAGCCCTATTTTTCGTCATTTCTTTTTTTTTAAATTTCAAGGAAAAGTGACTATTGCAACCTTCTCGTGTTACAACTGTACCCGATCTTGATTACAAAGTAAAAAACTTATTTTGTCTCCTTCAGCCCCCTCTCCGTGGACATTTCTATAAATGGGACTGTTTTGTAAATATTCATATGTTCGTGCGTATTACTATCCCATTTTGGAGAAAACATTTTTTTGGCGGCACTACAGTCTTTGCCATTTTTAGTGGGAAGAGGGTTGCCTTTAAAAAAACCTGAGATAGCCTCCCCCTCCCACGGAAGAAAATCCCACGGACTCTGAGTTTCTCTTGAACTATCGCAAGGAATACTAAAACAACTGGAAGGGCGTCTTAAAATCGTCCTACCTTTTTTTCCACTTAAAAGATCATCATTCTTCCCAAGTTTTATAAGAAATGAGAACATGGAACAAATGAGACATGGTTCACAAGATTCCATTGTTAATTAATTTCATATTAATTTATTTAGTTATTACTTAATTACTTAACAGCGGATTCAAAACTTTCTGTCTGTATTCTAAATAAGCTGTAATAAAGATAATCAATCCATCGAAGGTAAGTAATGCTGCCCAATACTATGAAAATTGTTTGTGTATCACTGGAACGGCTAATTTTTTTCTTAATTTACTTCATAATATTTTCGTAACAATTTGGATGCATATCTCCACAATGAGAGTATAGCATATTTCAGATACATCTCCTTCAAATGCTAAATTATGCACTTTAGTATTGCAATTTCTTGCCGAATAATTTTAGTAATCAATGTTTTGTATTCTTATATTTCATCGAAGTAATGTCATTGCTACTAATGGTAAATTACAACTAAAGATGTTATTCTGCAGCTTTTTTGGGCTCCACGGAGAGAATTGACAACATTTGTAAACTGTTTTTAATTTCTTCAACTCGTCAGAAATGGACCAGGTTCATTCTTCCATGCTGTCATTCATAATCGATCAAATGCTTTAGCTTTTCTATATTTCGATGTTGAACCTCAATTCTACTCCGAGTCCATCAAGGAATTTACTTAAAACTCCAAAACCGTCATATAAGGTCAAAAAAATCATATTCCCAAGTATTCAGCCAAAATTAGTCTAAATGATAATCCAGCATCAATAATATATAGAAACATAGTTATTCTTAGATTTGGTATTGAACTTCTCTTTTAATATAATTTAATTTAGTGCCTACCCATATATATCTTTGAATAGGAAATAACTCATATAAATCATAGTTTTGAAGCTTATAATCCAATTGAAAGAGGTTAGGTGCCAAAAAATACTTCCGTTTCTATATGTACATAATATAATATCCCAATGAATGAAAGGTAGGTATAAATATGATTATGCTAATTTAGTTTTTATTTTGATATTTGTTTTTTTTAAACTGAAAATTTAATTAAACACTCCTAACATTCAATTGGAATATATGTAAAATAGAGTTGCATAAAGTATGATCTGTCGGTGTGTAAAAATAAAAGAAATCAAAAATTAACATAGTAATCCTGACATTTTGAGGAATGTTTGGGAGGTGAGCAGCTTAGCTGACATGAAGATCAGCTGAAAAAAGCTGTAAAAGGATTTTTTTTTTTAAACTACAGTCTACACTAGAGAAGGATAGGAAGTTTATCCCTTGGTTGAGTCTAGCATATGGCAAGAGCACATATGCTAAAATTACTCCAATGCCGATCCTCAATTCTACTGCAAGTCCAACAAGGACTTACACTCATAAATCCCCAAAAACTGCTTAGCCTTTATGTTCGTCTTTCACGCCCTCATCATTATTTAATACTCATTGTTCTCACTTAAAGAATAATGATGAAAGCATCAGGGGGTCCGCATGATTATGTTTTGGAGAGGGCTGGGCTTTTGTATTTTATTATTATTATTTTTTTTTTTTTTTTTTTAAAATCGAAAAGTTAAATTTTTTGGAAAATAAATAAAAAATAAATTTTTTCCAATAAAAATTCAAAATTCAAAGTTCAAATGTTACATTTTTTCAAAATAAATGACAAAATCCATAGCTATTTTTAAAAGTTATATTTTTTGGGAAAAAAATTAATAAACCTATAGTAATTCTCAAAAAATTAAACTTTTTCGAATAAAATTTTTAAGTCCAAAGCTGTTCACAAAAAGTTATTTTTTTTTTAATTTGAAAAATTAAAGTTTATTGCTATTGAGTGAAAATTAAATTTTTGTAAAAAATTTGAAAAATTAAATTATTTTCAATTATAAAATCCTTTGAAAAACAGATTAAAATATTAAATTTTATAGTAAGAAGCAAAAAATCCTTCATTTGGGAGGGGGCTATAGCCCCCTCCAGAATTCTTCCTCTGGACGCCCCTAGCTTTTGTAAATAAAAAAATATGTTCAAGTTGCAATTACAAGGAGAACGCAATCTTCAAATTTCATATTTTTTAAACCTCTGATTAGCATCACTCATGACTGATGATAAATGCTAAGAAATAAAATCCTGTTCAGCTTCTAACTGATTTGGGGTGGTTTTTCTTTCTTTCTTTTTTTTTTCTTTTTTTCAAGTTTCAGAGGAAAGGTATTGAAATACAATAAACCCAACACTCTGATATTATAAAATGTATCTACTTTGAAATGTTACATAACAAATTATATTTAACAATTACTATTCTATTGTATAAATTAATAGTAATAATAGCCACCAAAGGCAACGTCTCACTGAATTTTTGAAAAATTATGGATATGAAAACCAAAAGTTACTAAAGTAGTGGAAAAAATTATCATGAAAAAAACGTTGGATTATTTTTGTAGGAATTCTTCTCTTAAAAAAACGGTTATTCGATCAAATTATGCTCAGGAGCAAAAATTTAGAATTTTAAAAAATTCTAAAAAACAAGCTCTAACGACCCTCATTCAAAGATCATGGCTCTCCTTATTTATGAAAATTTATATCAATCAAAAGTTGCCTCCAACTTGAAATCTAATTTTTTGGGCCTTCTAAACTATTGAATTGTGTTTTACTATTAAAATACAAGACAATTATTTACTGCACGTATATATTTAACGCTAAATACAACCTGAGTCTATTCAATACATATATCCTCTTCGGCATCTTTTTTTTTTTTACTTTCATCGCACAATATTTATTAGGAAATGTCTTTTTTTTTAGCAATGTATAATCCATAATAATGTCGATTACATACCTATACAAAATACAAAGCAAAATATTCTCAAAATTCTTGAGCGGGAGCACGATCATTATTTTGAATAACGAGCGATAGAAGGAGCGTGCTCGCTATTTTAGAAGAGCGAGCACGCTCGAATTTTCACTCATTAATATATATTTGGATTATTTTTCAGGTTTCTGTATCTAATGCGATAATGTCGAAAAAATTGAGAGTTAAAGAATAATTTGAAAGATAAGAAGGAAAAACTATTAAAGTTATGTCTCAAGATAAGCTAGATTTTTTTTTCTATACTGCATCTGTGGCTCTCTGCTGTCTTCAGCTGACGAGTTTGCTTGTCATGTAGTTGGCCACTTTATGAAGATTCAGACATCAGCTCACTCAGAGACGCCGCTGCTTCGTGTGTGGAAATTGTGTAGGAAGATAAATCTTGTCTGTAAAAGAAACTGAAATACGATTTTCTAATATTTTTATGTCGCAAATTGACATAAGATCTCAAAATCTCACGCAAGTTAAAAAGCTTGAGAACCCTATTTTTAACCTCAAACTAATTATCAGGCTAAACTAGAGAAAATTATACGATACCTCGTAATTACATGTCCCCTAAGACAGTGGTTCCCAAACTTTTTGTGCTCAATGCACACCAAACGACGAATGAAAATTTCTTGATACACTTATTTTAATTAAACGAATTATTTGGATTACTATAAGTTATTACAAATAATGTATGGTTGTGACAAATCGTACGACACATTTAAACTTTTGTCAAGACACCCGGTTTGGGAAGTACAGCCCATCAGCACTTAATATTATCTGATTTGCATATGATAATGTCAATTATATCAATTTAATAATTATTGTTAGTTAATTTGAATATTTGGCAGAATTGTCGTTTGATGTAATCAAGTACAAATGTTATATTACTGATATTACACTGCTGTCCTCAGTTACCTTTGAGATAGTATTTTCTAACGGTGGTCAAGTATTTAAGGCAAGATGTCAGAGTTTAAAAGATGAAAACTTTGAAAAAAAAAAAATACATTAGTCAATGAATCCAATATTGAATAGTTAAAACATTGAATTAATCATTTTATGGTTGTTTTTTTAGTAAAAAAATTTCAAAAACGGTCAGGAGAAGTTCAAACCTCACTAGTTTATTTTTGAAACTGGTTTTTTTTGTTTGTTTGTTTTTCAAGATTTCGCTTTTCCTATGAAGTCATTCATTTAATTATACTGAAGACGATAACACGTGTTTTATGTTTATCTATAGGGGAGAGTGATGATACTTGTTACGAAGGAGACATGTTACACTGCGAATAACTTTGAAATGTAAAGTTATGTAACCACCCTTTTCTTCTACAATTAAATGTATTTCTTCGTTTATCAAATCAATATAAAACTCTGTTTGCCTAATACTTACACTTATAGAGAATTTCGGCATTGAAATTTTTGACACATAAAGTAAACATTTTATTTAAGTGTTTTTTGAGATATACTTATATTGTAAAACATGAGATTTTAATTTTATTTTATTAAATGTCATAGTCCAGCATGTTGTTCAATTAATTAACATGCTGGTAATATATTGTTAGTTTCAATATTCAGTTCAAATCATTTATTCTGATTCCAACACTATGGAGGAGACTTATTACAGCCCATTTTTATTATATATATATATAAATATTTAATTGTGTTTTTGTTTTTTTGTAATTTCATGGCATACTTTAATTATCAATCACAGTAAATAGTAAAAAAATATATTTTTTAAAATTTTATTATTAACTATACTCTATTTCTGTAAATGTTTTATATGTTAGGTATATGTAATTATATGAATTTGCTTTATGGTGACAAACTGTAATAAAAAGTAAAATAAGTGCTTTAATATAACAAATAGAAGTTTTAAACATGTTTCCTCCTGTTGTAACATGTCTAATCCTACCTAGTATCATCTCTACTCCTACCCTGCATCACGTCTCCTCCTGGTGTATCAAGTATCCTACTTTTGGTTTCGAAAACAACAATAAGTGACTATTAATTATTACACTACATCAAAAATAATATGGAATTATTTGTCTTAGGTAATTACTTATGTCGCGTTGCCCGAGCGTTGAATTATCTTTTAAATTGTTAAACTTATGACAGTTTAAAAAAATGGAATTTTTGTAACGTGTATCCTCTCTCTCCCATATTGATATTTTAATCCTTATAAAGTTATATTGAGTTAATTATTTTATTTTATAATTAATTATGTCAGATGATAAGAGTAATGTATCGGAGTCTTTGGATAATGCTTTAGTCTGTAAGCTCTGCAACCTGTCCTTCAAGGAAGCAGACGATCTTTTTGAGGATGCGATGATTCATTTTCAATGGAATAAAAATAATGCCTTATAAAACATAAATCTTAGAGTCTGAGTTACTTAAAAGGATGCTCAAATTTAAGATACTCTTGCTCTCCAAATCTCTGGAAATTCAATCCATATTTAGAAATTAATGCTGATGCATCAACGTTCGGATTTGGCATCTCCTTTTCTGATGGGATGTTCGAGCAAGGAGAATGGTCTCTAGAGCAGATAAAATTGCAATCAATATGCCCAGAGGCATAACTTTTGCTCAAGTTATTCGAAAATTTGCCAGTACCATCTTTGAAGAATACAATTGTATACCTTTTGAGATGAAATCAGGAAGGCACTGTTTCAGCATCGCTATTGCAGGTTGATTAGTTTCAATCCAGTTCAAAATATTATTATAATTATAATTTATGTTATTAAAGCCCCGATTTCTTCGTATCTCCTTAGATAAGTGAATTGTGAGCTCGGTGTCTCCTTAAGTGATCCACTGCCTCCCATTGTCTGTCAATATATCTTTTTGATCTTCGCTTTCGTTAGCAAGTTTTCCCATGGAATTTGATAGGTAGAGGATTCAAGAAGATCCTCTTACAGGCTACTTATAAAGAAATTTTCCTGGGAAAATTGACTTCAAATGTGCTCTTATACATGAGCTTGCAATACATGTCACTGTATAATACTAAACAAGCTTGGACTCGTTCGCCTTTTTTCCGTTCGTTCGTTCATTTGTTCATTTTCTGAAAAGTTTTCTTTCGTCGTTCATTCGTTCATTTTTAACTTCGAAAAAAAAACAGAGAGGAAGAAAGTTTTGTGGGACGATAATTTGACTGTTCCCACGACTACATAGCAACAAATCCAGTTAATTTGGAGCTTTTATAAATGAATCCTTATTAGTTATAAATTTTCTAGATGTTTTGAGTATTGTTATGAGCATTGAGAATTAATATCTGTATGATGCAACTATTCTAGATGAATAAAAAAACTCATAACACAGGAAACTAAAGTTTCATAAAAGTTTGAATTAATCAGTTTTACACGGTGAAAGTATGGATAAAACAATGTATTCGGCTAAGTTGCCCATTATTATGGCTGCTTTTAACAGATTAGACATCATCTTTCTAAAAATCAATCTTGTATCATTACGAAGTTTGTAAACACCTACATTTTTTAACAAAATTATGATATTTTTAATGACAACTAATCTGGAAGCATTTAGGTAGCTTCGTAGAATTAAGAATCTCGGTTGGATAGTGTAATGTATCATTTGTATCTATTATCTGGTCAACTGATTCATATGTTCTTAAATGCACTTCACTTAAAATATCTATAATAATTTTATCAACTTATTAATTCCTTGGTGCTAGAATTGTTCCTTCATATAATCATCTTATTTCATTGTAGTACTGACAAAAAAGAAACTTCTCTTAAATTTCTACAAAAAAAACATTTATTTCCATAACACTTATTTTTTTGAAGATCGATCAAGACCGAACTCTTTAAATGACCAAATTAGTTTGGTCCTCTAAATAATTTTTTTGATATTTATATATTAATAACGTGTACAACTAAAGATTTTGTACAAAATGCAACTAAAAAATGAGATGAATAATTTGAAATTACAGTACTGGGATGTAGATAATTATATTATATATCTATGATGAATCTTTGACTATTTTAATACAAATAATGAATAAGAAGTACTTTATTTTAATGAATAAAAACTTCTTGTGGGATGGCTAAAACTGAATATTCCTACGACTACTTGACAACAAATCCATTAAAGTAAGAGTTTTTAAATATAAATATACTAGAGAGTACTGCATTTTTCCGACTTGTTACTTATTAGGCGTACATGAACTTTGTTTTAAAAACACATGGTTGGCGCTTAAGTCACATTCATTTTTTTAATATATATAATATTTGATCCTTCTAATTAAATGCGAGCTAGAATGAATATTCTCAAAATTGAGTGTAGAGTACATCTGTATTTTTTGGCAAATTATTGTCAATTTCTATCAAAAATTATTGTTGTTAACCCTTTGGGTACGTAGCAAATTGGACTTAAAGTAGCAAAAATTAATCGTCATAATCAAAATTGACGGATTTTATTTAAAAGACCATATCGGGACCAATATATATCTTAAATCAAATAAAGTATAACCATAGCAAAAATTATGAGGTATCTTAGTTCATCCCACAAATTGGAATACAAAACCTTTAATTGTTTCGAATATGTATTTGAAATATTGGGTTGTTTGCATATTTGAGGTAAATAATTAAATTGGGATTTTTCCTTTTTCTTTATTTTTGTTCAAGATTCTTTTTATGTTGAGGCACCATAAAGGTACTTATCTTTTTTTTTTTAAATATAAAGTTCTGAGTTTTAGCTACACATGTTCATCAAAAATGAGTCCTTCAAAGGCAAGGAGACGGACAAACTTTGCTTGATTTTAATATTGACAGTATTAAATTAAAGAAAGAACCTCCATTATCAATTTAAAAATAAAGTAATTAAAATTAAATAAAGTTATCCTTTTGATCTATTTTTACTATCAATAAAAACTTTAAAAAAATTATATCAGCCAATCAACGATTAAGGGTTCTCTTAAAATTGAGGAATTTTGGAAATAGGGTCCTTTGTTGATTTGCCTCATGCTTATGATTCTCTAAAGTAACTACTTATTATAATTTTTTTAAATCATTCGTAATATAAATTGGAAAATGAACCAAATAATTATTTTTAGTGGAATTATGGAACTGATTGGTTACGTCCAGAGCTGATATCTCATAACTTTAAATAGAATAATCCTTCGTTCAGACTTCAGAAATAGATCGGAAGTAGAGGAACCACAAATATTTTATTGCATTATAAAGAATTTTGAAACGATATTCATTACCCCTTCCTTGGTCCTAACAGCATAGCACTGAAAATACATAATCTGAGATAAATCACTTCAGAGCACCAAAGAAATGCTACCTAACATATTATTTATAAGTATCCCTATTAATGTGTTTGACTTTACACTACAGTGATCCACTTGTCTTAAATTATATTCATATTTTAATAAAATATTTAGCAATAAGAATAAGAAATAAATGGGTATGTAGAAAATTGCACTTTTACCCTACTCCAGAATGCATATTTCCTACACGACCATTCTATAGTCAAGTGATTTCTAATTGCTGTGATATGAGATATTTCAAGAAAGTAATCAATTTACACACAAAATCAGGTTAATATTTTTTATATGCCTTAATTTTATTTTAGGGACCCCCAAAGACAATAATAATTATATCCATAATCAAGAAAAAAAAGTAATTTTAGGATGGAACTACTCCAAAACATTGAGACTAATGTCCCAGTAGGTATCATCCGATATTGGGCAGTAAAACCATACACTACTTGTATGGTCTGTTGAGTAGCAAAGTTCTTCTCTAAAATTATTCTTGATATGGTCAAAATACTCATCTTTTCCCCTGAAGCACAAGTTGCAGAGCTATCAAAGCAGACCATTTTTGGAAGACTCCTATACAATCATCTTATTATTTCACATAATTTATCACTTAAACAACTAAACTATAGTTAATAGTTATTTTATTTATTAATACTTGAATTAGAATATATTCAGATTCCACTTTCTATACTTGGGACCAGTGTTAACTTCGTCAAGCCTGACGAGACGACATCATTTCGTCAACGAAGCTTTTTTTCATGACAAAGACGAGACGAAGACGAAAATCTGACCAAAATCATGACGAAGATGAGACAAAGACGCAATTCTGACGAAGACTAGACAAGACGAAGATGAGACGAAGACGAGACAAAGACGAAATAAAAGATAACTACTACGAAACAATGTCAATGTCTGACAAAAATAATATGATGACACTGACGAAACTCTGAATAAACGAATGATTTAAGATTACGAAGACAAAAAATATCAATTATATTACTGATGCTGATGGTTTAACATGGTTCAACATGCCACAATGGTCTCACAACACAAAACTTTTCATAAAGCTTATAAAACTTAATTCATAATTAATTCTCTCTGTGTGTAATGTGTATGTATGTATTTCATCAGCACACAAGTTGTGCAATATGTTTAGTAGGAGTAGGTTTATAAACCACTTCGAAATCATTGTAATTGGCAAAGGAACCTCGTATTCGAGACTCTATTTACTTTTTCTGCCCACAGGTTATGCAATATACCAGCAGGGCATGTAGTGGGCTCATAACCCAACGCCAATTCACTGTTTTTTTATATGATCTCTAGACTATAACTAAATTTTATATATATATATATGATCCATTTGAGTTCCTACTGGGTTTGCAAAGGCAGTCATCATCCAGAATGGGGGGTACAGGCTTAAAAACGTTTAAGAGCCATAACTATAAATTGCAAAGTAGCATTTATTGAAGTTAAAAAGTAAAATATTCAAATTCTGTTAAATTTTAGTCCCTAGTAAATCATTCATGAATCTGTGAGAAAAAATATTGATTTATTTTACTGATATTATCATTTTTTGGTGCAAGTGTTCTGTATATTTGTAGTTGTAATAAATATTACGTATTTAATTTATTGAAGGCCAGATCTTTTATAATATTGTTATTATGCCCACATAAAATTTTGTTGTACTCACTAGATAATATTTGGTAATGGGTTTCCAATCTTCATCAGATACCTTTCATTTAAGTAAATAGGCACTAATTACCTCTTCAACATTTTTTTTTTTGTTTGAAAGGGGGGGGGCTTTAATCTGAGGAAAAAGTCAATAATTTTTTTCAAATGAGACACCTCATGGATTCAAACTTGAATCCAGAGAACTAGGTACGTCAATTAATTTCTATATAATGGTTTTGTATAAACTGCATGTGAATTGATAATTAGCACGTGAAAAAATGAAATGAATATTTCTTACGAAGTTTTTCTAATCACTGGCACAAATAATTTTATCGTCTATACGCTTTTTTGTAAAATCATTACGTCTTAAAAGATGGTGTACTCAATTTTAAATAATCAACAAATTATAGAACATTATAGAATTATAGATGTTTAATATGAACTGAATATCAATAAATAATAACAATCAAGTTTATTAAAGAAGCTCAATCAGGGTCATACACAAGGTAACTGATCAAAAATGTACTTAAAGCAGGCTTGTACCCGTTCACCCTTTTTCTGTTCAGTCGTTCATTTTGTAAAAACTTTTCGTACGCCGTTCATTCGTTCTTTTTCCCCGTTCATTTTCCGTTCAATCGTTCTTTTTCCCCGTTCATTTTCCGTTCAATCGTTCATTTTTGAATTTTTTTTTATTCATTTAATATTTATCTAGTTTCAAAAGTCGAACCTAAAAAATACTCATTAATATATGAAGCCCTTTTTGTTTAGTAATACATAAAAATGAACCTGAAGGGCGTAGCTTACTAAAAGCAAAACAGGCCATCCCTGGGGTTCTAAAATGATACTCACAATTTTTATAAAATGGTGTCCAATTTCTTTAAAAAAAATTGTTTTTTTTAATAGCCTCAAAATAGAGGCAGTACTTTTATTCAAGGCAGCCTCCAATTTATTTTCAACAGCGTTATCTTATTTACTGGGAACCCGTGGCATTAACCATATAGGCAAATGCTAAGTGTGACGTTAATTCAGGGGTGCCATAATAGGTACAAAGAGAGAAAAAAAGTGACCCCGAACCTAACCCGACTTTTGGGCCGGCCTCAATTGTTCCAACATTATAGTTTGACCAAGTTGCGCCCATAAAACTAGGGTTTGGTTGGTCTTTAATTGTCAGGCAGAGTCGGATTTCCTTTTTTTATTTTCCGGTTGATTTTTTTTTTCTGATTGGTTTTTAATTGCCTTGCTGATTTTTCAAAAGTTTGTAAATTCCTGCTTTGAGTTCATCATGATAGACCCACAGTGGTCTTAGTTTGTCTATAGTATTAACCTCTCCAGTGAAGTGGATCTGTTTTTATTATTTTTTTTTTTTTTTTTGTAAGAGACATTAATGCAAGACTTTTGGCTGGAGGGAGATTGGGGTGTTTATGCTTGGCATGTGATAAGATAAAATTAGTCCTGAATCACTTGTCTATATTTTCGGCTACAACCCGACTTGATTGCACTGCTCCGACAAGTTAATAAGTGCATACTGCATATCAACGGTATCCACTATACATACATTCGTGCAGTTGTAATATTTTTATTTTGAAAGACTTGTCTACATTTTTCTTTTTGTACATAGTTCAATTTTATATTTTGCATTGGCTATGGATGTTACATTTCTTAATTATTTATTAAATTATTAGAGGTATTTATATTTTCTCAGAGTATAATAAATGTCTAAGGCAATTAATTTATTCAGCTTTGTGTAACAGTTTAATATTGAATATACATATTATTGGCTAATATTTTGTATAAGGCACCAACTTTTATTCGGATTGGACCTGTTCGATTGCATGGTTGATCAGAATACCATATATATGAAATTTAAATAGAAGAAGCAAGAGTAGGGAGAAGCGTCAAACGTCATCCATTCGCCTTTTTTTGAGTTTTCAACTGGCTTTGTCTGAGGCCCACAAATGAGTAACTAAATCTAACCAACTAATATATATCATGAATAAATGTAATACATTTAGGGGGTGTTATACATCGTAAGTGTAGTAGTAAATAAAAGGACACCATGATAGTGCCGGATTTATCATAATGACTGAAGAGGCTGAAGCCCTAGAGCCCCATGCTGCACTTACTACAAAACGTGCTGAATAGGTCCAATATCCCCCCAACCTCCAAAGAGGAATTGCTGAAAACCTCCAGCATTCTTCTCCTCCTACACTATAAGGGACCCTGGACGCCGTTGATCCGGCCTTGTAGCTTGGAGTTGACCAATTGTCTGATGTAGAAAGAACTTGTCATAATAATTAAAATCTTACCCCTCTCCTTCAATTATAATCGAATCACCCCAAGTGAAAACCTCAGGATACTTTTAATAACTAAATAAAAAGGAAAAAAACGTGGATCTACAAAGGTAGTAAACAAAAAATAGTACATTCTCCATCTCTATAGTACTCCCTGGTTTATCCAACAAATAGAAATCATTTTTCTACACTCAATATATATCGCAGGAACCTATTTAAAGTCCTGGATTCAATTATTTTTGATGTTTTGTAACCTACATACAATATGATTGTAAGTAGGATTCCAAAATTTTTAGATCTGAAGGGGATGATTAACTTTATTTGATGCAACTTTTTCTCTTAATTTCAGTGATGCCAATATTTCTAATATTTATTCAATGGAAACGGAGTAATTTGATGTTTTTGACAGATATTTCATATACCTCTTCTCAGCTACATTTTCTCTTAAATACAGCAAATATGGGTTATCCCAGCTTGATGTAATTTCTTCAGGGGATTGATGAAAGTATTATCCACTACCTTGGTATTAGTCAATTTCTGATGATCTTAAATACACTTATAATTTTTCAAATGCTCTTAAAATGTTCGATTTATGAATAAAATATGTATCATCAAATTAGTGATTTCGATCGTTATTTGCAGCTTATGGATGTTCAAAAAATGTTTAATTTTCAACTAATTTAGATCAAATATATATCCATGGGAATAAATCAAAAAAGTTGCTTAAGAGGATTTAGATAATGATAAAATTTACATCTATCAATTTGTAATAGAATGGATATGTAAACTTGGGATTATCACAGCATGAAAATGATACATTAGTCATTATTTTAATGTTGAAATATATCAAACATAATACACACAAACAATTGGATATATGTAGCGACACATTTTTAATTTAGATGAGCTTTTTATATGCTTAGATCGATTTTCATTCATTAAAGACAGAAATACTTCCATCTTCTCAAAAAATTAAGAAAAAAGAATAGATCCGAGATACTTTATCATAAACAAGAGACACTCGAATTCCTATATCTACGGGAATGATGGCAGATTGAAACTTTACCCGAAGAAGAAAAACAAACCAACCTAGGCCTAACAAGAGTAGAGTAGACTCCTTGCTTGGGTTGGGAATCTTATCAATCCGTGTATAACAATTGAATAGATTCAAGAATTGAAACTATGAAGGAATCCGTTCACGAAGAGCTTGGAATTAATTTAAATATAGGATTATTTATTACAGGGTCATTATAAGATATCAAAATCGTACACGATAAGATAATTTTGTTTGTGTGTTTGCTTTTACAGCCTCATAAAATATAGTATCACTCAAGAAATAAAAAATCGAACAAAAATATTAAAAGATACATATTTTTTGAATGGGGCTTTTTTTAAATAAAATATGGAATAAATTTCTATGATATTCCTTATCACTATGAATAATGAATAAGTTATTCAGAATAACTAATAAAGGTATAAAGAAAAGAATGTTTTTTTTCATCATTTTGCACCCCAAAAAAATATATATATATACATATATATCGAGTTCAAAACAAGATACAGGATCAATGAAACAACTTTATTAATTAATAAACAAAATACATTTGAGCATAAACTTTATTAATTGTACTTTTATTGGTAAAAATTTTAACAAATTCTTCCCTTGTTTTAGACTTCCAATCGTATATTGTGACCAGCACTTGACAGGCTTTCGCATAAATTAAATAAGATAATTGACATTTGAATATTTAACTACGTTTGTAATAAATAATTCTGGTATTTAATGGTAATTATCTTATAGGTGTATTTTTCTTGATGATACTATGACATTTGAATATTTAACTACGTTTGTAATAAATAATTATGGTATTTAATGGTATAGTATCATCAAGAAAAATACACCTAAAAATTAGTTGAAAGAGCCTATAAGTCATTTGTTATGGTTCTCATAACTTGGCTTCATACATTGGAAGTATGAATTCACAGTCCTAGATAAACAACTTCGAGAATTTAAGTCATTTAGGTAACTACGTAATGCAACCTGTGTCGTTCTCTTTGAGTAAGAAAGAAGGTTTATGAAGAAACGAAGAACATCATTTTAATGCAATTTCAGATTGATCTAACTGTACTGAGGTTTATAGTTTTCCTCGCACTCTCCAATGTGGAAATCGCTGCTCTTACCTAGTATTATACAAATGTTTGTACGTCCCTCCAAGAGTGTTATCGAATATGAATAATCCATAATGTCTAATGATGTTATTAGTGATAAAGGAGAATTAAGTGCTTAGTACTTCTTCCATTGAAACCGCTGTCGTGTTTGTTTATTTTTCTTTTATCGTAATATATATTATGTTGGTGATAGACGATAGTTAATATATATGTGTTTAAAAGAATTTTGCCATTTTTTCCTAAAATCACAAGGAGTAATACGAAGGAACCAAGAAATAGCGTTATAATAGAATTTTCATTTTTTTCGAGTATTACTCGAACTCGTAAAATACTCCACATAAGTAAAGACATTTTATCTTCTTTTTGTAAATTAATCGAACTTGTCCAAATTATCTTTTGAAAAACTCGACATAGTTTGAACTCGAACAGTGAAAACTCGAAATATTTATGAGTCTCGAGTAATCTAAGGTTAATAGAAATACACTATTAACCTTGGAGTAATTAAGTATCTAGTGATATATTATTTATATCCAGGAATATTTAATTATTTCTGCGAAGGACATATATATAAATAACTATTCAAAATAAGGGATACTGATGGCGCCAAATTTACAAACATTTTTTATGTAATTATTCATAATAAAGGATAGAAATGGCGCCATAAACTACAGATTATAACAATTATACAAGATATAACTAGTTCTAAGGCCCACCACACTTACAATTTATAACTGGCAATTTTAACTGAAGCCAAGAGCCACTGAATATTTTTATGTTATAAACGTTATGTTTTATTAAAGAATCAATTAAGAATTGTCCTTTATCGATCTATCAAATCACCCTCTAAAGTGGTGTATCACGCAAGGATAATTAGCATTTCCTAACTTATTTAAGTTAACCATTAGGTAGTTATCAATACCCGCAACTTCAGTTCCTAATAGTAGTGAGAGAGTCTTCTCATCTGCTGGAGAAATAGTTTCTAAGAACATAAACAGGATTAATTAGGATGTATCAGATATGTTCATTAGTCATTGCCGTTAATGGTAACCTAAACTAATATAGTATTAAAGTGTAGATTTCAATCTTTTTCAAAACTGACGTATTAACTTTCTGAAATAACTTCGTTTGTGTGTGAGCCGGTGATATTAAAAGAAATATATATATACCATTAACAAGCAACCTCACTTCTCTTATTTATGTTATTTCTTGATAGCAAACTCAAACATGATTTTAGAAACTCGAAATAAAATATGGGTATCATCACCTTACTCGAACTCGAGAATTTTAACTCGAATCCAACTCAAGTAAACATTAAATAACATAAAGCGAGACAAAACTTTATGAGGCGGGTCCTGAGCTCTAAATTAAAGTCTAGACAAGACTGAAAATGTTACTTATATATATTATAGTTATGTTTTTCCCTCTGTATGACCTACAATTTTTAGCTTGTACGGCTTACACTCTAGAGCGACTTAGAATCAATAAAATTAGGTGTATGTATTACATAAAAATTTTATTCCATTTGATAAACTTGAGCAGATTATAACTTCACAATATTGTTATTTGAGCTTCTATAGCTTAGTATATAACTTTCAATATCCTTTTCGTACGTCTTAGATCCACAAACAATAAAGTTTAACTTAATTAAATTACTAAAAGGCTTCAAAATTTCATGGACCTCTTTCTCATTTATGCGAAAATAATTCACTTTGTCCGCAACACGTGATAGCTGTCTTTTAACCTTTTCATTAGCACATGATTCATCACTAAGATAGACTCTCAAAGTAAAGTTGCAATAATCTGCTAAGCTTTTAATTTCTTCAACATTAAATATATTATTCCAATTTTTGAATGATATCGAACAAATTACACTTGTGTCATCTAATGCATGGTTACCCAAAATAGATTTTAAAATGGAAAATAGTGGGACTAGACCGGTTCCAGAGGCAAAAATGATCATATCATTCATAGGACTTTTAATATCAAATCCCCCAAAAGGACCTCTTAAGGATACTGATGACCCTAAAACCCAATCTTTCATAAGACTTGAGGTAAATCTACCATTTTCATAAATTTTGACTAAGATTTCAAAGTATTTAGCGCACGAATAGAGAACACTATATTGTCGAGTGATGGATCCTTTTTGTAGTTTTCTTTTCGCTATTACATGTTCTCCAGGCATAAAAACATGGTTTGCATCAAAGCGAAAAATGTGAACATTCCCCACCTCCGTTTCCTGGATATTAGTAACTTTGAATTCTTTATAATGATCAGAAGATATTGCAAAGGAAGTAGATTCAAGAGTATTGGTGCTGAGACTTTTCTGATAATTTTTCATCTCAGCTTCGTAAATATCAAACACACACATGGAGCAACCTTGACCACAACAATCGGATTCCAATGGCTCAACTGGCTTGTCATTTTCCTCCATGTTTGAATTGGATCACGGATATTTCCTAGAGAATAAATATCTTTACTTTAGTCTGGAAATGACAAAACTCGCTTCGAATAGTTAAACAATTTATTTTTACAAGGTTCAGTTTAAAATAAAAGACGTAGATCCATTATGACCTGGAATATAGATTATCGTTAATAAAACTAATTAGGCTACTTCCAGACTTCAAACACAATATTGAAGATTTTTGTACAATTTAATAATACATCGACATTTGTACTTAAAGAGACATACAGCTTACATATATGTTAAAATACATGAGAGAAAAAATGATATAGAAGGAAGTAGCCGTCGTAATTCCGGAGTTTATATAGAGAATATACACAACTAATTCAAAATATCAGAGGTACGATACACATAAATTATTTCCCTATATAACATAGTAAGGATCTTTGAGAATAAATCAAAATCTTAATCACAGTCCATTGAACTCATAGACACGGGTTGGTTAAAGGAGCTACTGTTATCGTTGATTAATCCACTTTTTAATGGAGAGTCAAGGTTGGGGTCCTTGACAGGTAGCTGGTTCAGAGGTGGAGCCTGATTTTCATTGTTAGCTTGATCTCCACTCGTGGAGGACGTTCCATTCGTTTCACTATCCCAATTAATTTTAAACTTGGTAACACGCGGATTCGTAGCTAGGATATTCCTCTTCAACTTTTCGAACTGAGGCTGCGTTGGAGGCTCTTCCTGCAGTTCAGGAACATCTGCATAGGAGTTGTTCACGTAGTAGCCCACTCGGATAAACTCTTGTGATCTATAGGAACAAGTTATGAGGATCACGGTCACTCCCACCACGTCAGAAATTGGGATTTGGTCTGGATTCGGAGGATCCGCAGTAAATACAAATTTATGGCGTCCTTCCGGGACCGGACCCACGTAGACCGTGTCCAGAACTTGATCATATTCTTCAGATTCCGCTGAGCCAACATAAATGATTTTCCACTCCAAATCCTCTTGTAGATCTTCCAGGCATTCAAATGTGATTTCGAATTCAAGCTTGGAGAGGAAATCCGCGGGATTATCCAATACAAGGACGTTACAAACGTGGATTTTCGCCATTTGAAGTCAAATTGATCCTTTACTTCCTAATTGACGTGACGCGGGTGTTACGATGAAACTAGAATAATTCCGGCCACCAGAAAATTCCTCAAGAGTGTTTCACAACAAGTCTGAATTGCTTTAACTCAAAGGTTTCGGCGCCATGAATTGGATACACTATGAAGGAGAAACAAAGACCGGTATTTGCGTCAGAGTTGCTTCACTCACTCAGCGAGGTTGCGTTACTTCTTAACTAAATACTACAAACATATCAATATCATATTATCAGCTAAATCAACTAATATGAAATATCTCTCTACTCGGTCATCACCTCAATTGACAATTAGCACTTAGTCTAGGTTTTTATTTTATTCATTATGTAGCATAGTCAATTAAATAAAGAAAACAAAAGCTACGTAGTATAGTTTCTTATTAACTCTTTTTCTTATTATAATTATCGTATATATTCTCCCATTCATTAGCTGTTAGTGTTCGTAAGCTTACCAAGTGTATTAAGTAGGAAATACCAAAATGGAACTACATAAGCTGGATTTTATTTTGAAGTGGTGGACCAAATAATATAATGGTGACGTCATCCGCGGCGTTCGCATTTGTTGGGGGGTGCTGGGCTATTGGGCCATAGAGGGCTTTTTGTAGAATTTTGTACCAAATTTAACAACAAGTTGTAATAGACAAGAATATTTTTTTTATTGCGATAACTATAAAAATTCCACCAAATGGGGCAATGGCCCTTATAGTTCCAGCGCAACTGCATGGTACTTTCGGAGGTATTATATCGAACAATTCCCATCATGCATCTTCTGATCAGCTGGATCAACATTGAGCTGAATATTAAATAATAAGAGTATTGAGAGAAAATGAAGTCCTTGATATGAGCTCTATTATATAATTTCCGGCCTTCCTCTCTCACATAGAAAGGGAGGTTTAGGGATCTAAATAATATGTATCCTCTAATTGCATTAAGAATTTCATTAATTGCATTGCATTCACCGAGTAGGGAAGACTGAGACAGGTAGAATTTAGAGTATCTAGATCAGCGTTTCTCGAATTGGGTGTCGCAGGACAATGGCGTGCTTTCCGACCGTGTCAGGGGTGTTGCCAAAAAATATGTATTTTGACATTTAATTTTAAAAAAATCAATTAATGAAATTTGACATTTCATATATAAATATATTTGAATTCATAGATAAAATTTTTGATTTATAAATAAATATACTTAACCGTAAAAATTTGTCTTAAATACTAATTGTCCAAAATAAATCAGGTTAATAGTTCACCGGAGTCAGCGTGACTACAGTGCCCGTCATGTTGTTTTATCATTTAACCGGATAATGCAATAATTAAATATTCTGTTCATAATCGATATATTAATGAAGTAATATTTGATCATTTGAAAATTACTCAGATAAGTATTCTGTGACACATTACAAGTTAAAGATCAAATGTCCAGAAATATATTATTCGTCATTGCATAATAAATGCGTAATTTTAATCAATCAAAATGAAATGATAACATCCGTCAATAGTTGGTAATTAATATGACAGATGACGTAGTTAAATAAAGCATAATGAGACGTAGAAATTGTAACTTGTACACTACATAATATACTTATGAAATAAAATCAATCACTATACCGAATAAATGTGTAGAAACAAAACTATAAATATAGTAAAAATTGAGCTAATTAATGCCATTTTGATTACAAGATTATTTCAGGGGGGAAATGTATTTGGTTATCCTTTCATTGGTAATTAATATCAGTAATAAATTAGGGGCGACCAGATCAAATTGTAACCCTCATAGTTGTCACAAATGTAATACTATCGAAATGGGCTTATTATATGGCTTAAGTCCAAAATACATTGTATACTTCTAAATATTATGATAAAAATGTTGAACCCATTCCACTTGTGTAATAAAAAATCAAGAAAAAATCAACATAGAATAACTCGTCCAGAGCAACTTTTTTTTTTTTTACAATAGGACAGGCTTAAATTGGACAAATTTAACCAAGAAGCAATATATATATAGTGCTCCCTGGCTTAACACAAATATTCGTTTATAGTAGACATTAATAAAAGTTCCGAATTATTTGTAATAGAGTAAATAAATAATTCGATTAGGCGAATTTCTTTTACAGTAGGCAAATTTTGTGGGGCCCTTGAGATCCGGCTTAAGTAGGATCTAATATATATATTTACTGTGTTAGACCAACATTTATAAACCGCATGATTTGTTCATAGCCGATACTCTACAAATGCGTAATCAAAACTACAATTAATCATGACAGGGACAAGGGAGCATTTTGTGACTAGGTGTAGAGTAACACGTTTATAATAAATATGTTATTTATTTTTTGCCCATTTTCAATTTGATACAATCATTTCAGGGATTGATTACTATTTAAACAATTATTGGGACATATGAGTATGAAATGATACTTTTCTTGAAGACAAATTCTTTTTTTTTTTTTTTAATATTAATAAATAATGCATTACAACTTGGGACTAGGATTATGATTTTTTTAAAGGACAGTTTTCTTTGATGACCTAATTACTATAATTTTTTCTTTAGAAAAAGACAATTTTTGATGATTTTTATTTTTTATTTATAGCATTTTATAAATATTTAAAAAAGTTCCACAACACTTGTATATGTTTAGGTTTTCATAATATGATTAATGATTATTTTATTATATATATGTATAAGGTGTAATGCAAAGGTAAATTATTGACTCGAAATTAATTTTTAAACTAAAAAATCCCCATATTTGTCAAATCAATTTATTGTTATTAATAACTCAACCTCCCCAAATATTAATCTTATAAGTCCCACGTTTTTTGCTTCAAAATCCTATCAACTCTACCTAATCCAAATATAAATGAATAAATAAGTACACGAAAAGAAATTTTGATTTGAATGATATTAAAATATTTATTCGTTAGCAAACATTTTTTGCCCCTTTTCAGTAAGTATTACATGAATCATGTAGGACTATCATCATATATTCTGAGCTCGTTTCTTTTTTACACTTTTAGCTAATGTGATTAATATAAATTATAATGTTATGTATGCCCATATAAATATTTCAATTGGACATTAATTCAAAATATTTTTGTTTATTTCAATCTAAAAGTAATATATCATTAAGGTGGTAGTTATATTACTGATTCCTCTTTTTACAAAGTAATACCGTTACATTAATTGTTACTAAATAAAGTAATAGCATTATATTCAATAATAGTTAGAATTAATTGATACAAACGTAATTCCCTTTTGGAATCAAAATATTTACTAATTAGTGATAGTGTGTATTTTTTATTTTTTTATTTTCAAACTGTGAGCATACGGGGCTGGTTAGTCATATTTTCCAATATTTTTTTACTTTTCTAATTATTTATCGACTCAAGTCCAATGAATATGAAGGACTTAACTTCAAACACTCGATTGACTGAAGTAAACACAAACAACATGGTAGAATTATCAATGTAAATTGGTGAAAATAATTATTAGTAATTTTCGGAAACCTTAGTAAACCTATTATTTTAGCAGAGGATACCAGAAAATTGTCTCTTTAACAAAAAGAAAGAAAGGGAACATTAAAAATGAATATTTGTGTAAGTAGAATAAAGTACACCAAAGGTTATAGGGGTACACCAAAATGAATATGGAGCCATATTTTTATTCTATGGCATGCATTTACATGCATTACTCAAGTGCAAAAGAATTTTTTCTTAAATACTAATAGTAAATAAAGTATACTGAAACATTAACACCTCATATCCTACTTATTAAAAAAAAAATTAATTTTTTTGATCTATGCTGTGTACAAGTTGTGATGGTTGTACAAGTTGCAACATGTATTAGCAAATTGTACAAGTTACAACTTCTTCGTCTTAAAATCATTATTTAATTAATTTATTGTCATTCTAATAACCAACTATACGTTGATTCTATCAATTATTCTTGATCAATTAAAATTACATAGTTATTATTAGTGATGGGCCGATTCATCGGAATCGGCATCGGGAAAATCATGTTTAATTTGCGATTCCAATTCATATATAATATTATTTATTACTGGTATTTAACTATTTATTACTTCTCTAAGTTATGAAAAAAAAATAATAATAATAATACGCCCTCCCCCATATTAAGAAATTTTGCTTTTTACAAGAAAATTTAATATTTGGAATGAAATTGATTTTTTTTTATTTTCGGTGAATTTCAAAGTATTTTTAAAATTTTTCTCCAAAAAATTAATATTTGATATTTAAAAAAAAAAAATTTCAAAATTATATCCAAAATATAAATTTTTATAAACAGCTATGGATTTTTGAAATTTTTTTGAGAACAGCTAGGAATTTTTTAAATTTTTTTCTAAAAAATTTAACTTTTGTAAATAGTTGTAAATTTTGAATTTTTTTAAATATTAAATTGCATATTTAAATTTTTTTTCCCAAAAATTCCCCCCTCCCCCAGTACAATTAGTACATATATCAATAATCCATGAAATGTTCCATTATTACATGATCCTTACACCAAGTACTGTAAATCCTTCATTTAAAATTAGTTATATCATTTTTTAGTTGCAACTTGTACACAACTTAATATGAAGCTTATTTATTAAACAATTATCATTTCAAAGGCATATGATATTTATTTTTAATTCAATCTAATTTCTATAATGAAAAGCAATTAGCATTTGAATAGTTTTTTGAAAGACTTTTCCTTTTTATTAGCATGAAGTTGGATTCAAAAACAAAACAAATAATAACAACATTTTGAAGAATTTGGGATAAAAAAAAGTTTTGAGTAGGTGATTAATGATTATTATGGTCTGACCAATTTCTAGTTACCTTGGTTATGACGATTTTTGAAACCATACTGGTTAGATAGGAATTTGATTTGCTCTGACTTAGGTAATCATATTATTTCAATGAAATATTTGTCAATATAAAATTGGATTAGGTTAAAAATATAATTGTATAATGATTAAACTTTCTACACAATGATAGCCTCCCCCTCCAAGCGCGCGCCATGGAAATGAGCAGTTCAAGTTTTAATTTACGGCATTTACTTTATAAATATTATAAAATTAGTTTGCACTCCCGTCAAGCACAAAAAGAGCGCGTTCCAAATCGTGTACATATCATATCAAATTAACCTTGGTACATATATTCAATTATTATTGACAATATATATATGTATTGTGTACAAGTTGTAACTTGTACAAGTAAATTACAAGTTGGAACCCATCAGTGAAATTACTAATAACTCTAAATAATGTATTTTAAGACAAAGAAATTGTAACTTGAAAATTTACTTAAACAAGTTGTAACTTGTACAGATATCTATCACAACTTGTACACATCATATATGTCTGTTAATATTATATTTATTATAAGGAAGAAACAAATGGAATGAAGGAGTTGTGATGTACGCATAGACAATATATTTATGACTATGATATTATGGATGTACGGTACGGGAAAGAAAGGAAAATAGTAGGAAGGAAAGAAAGAAACAAATAAAAGAAGAAAAAGATCGAAGAAGGAAGGGGGGGGGAATTAAAAAGGGGAGAAAGAAAGAAAGAGATAAAAAGAAAGAGACAGAGTGGATAGCTATGACGCCTATGGCTATGAGTAGTGAAAAGTGAGAAGAATTTTCTCGTTATGCTCCGCCTTCTGCTGTACGGAGGTTGTTCTTAAATTACGTGCTGCTGCTGCTGACTGGTGACTGCTGTTGCCTGTCTTTCTCCTGTTGTAGTAACATTAACTGATGTGTAGCAGTGACTAGTGGATGAAGAGTATTAGTCAATCGAAAACGGAGTTAAGGTTTAGAAAGATTGTATTGGATTGGTGTTGGAATGCGCATGTGAGTGTTGGAGTGTAGGAGTTGTATTTTCGCCCCATACGCCGGAGTGCCGAGAAAGGAAGAAGGAAAAGAAGCAGTCTTGTTGTTTGGGAGCGATCTGAGGAGGTTCTGATCCAGGAAGTGAAGTGAAGGAGAAGTTGGATATCCAAGTACTGTCATTGATGGCTCAGTTCAGCGGTGGGGGTAATAAGCAGAATGGTCCCTGGGGCCGTCCATTGGACATGCAGCCTTTGGTTGCCTTTTCGAATCAAGGTGTTTACCAGCAGCTGCCGCCTGGCTTAGCGGCCATGGGTGCAGCAGTGAGTGGAGGCGGCCCCACTCCAGGCTCTGGCGCCGCACCGAGTGCCTCTTTGGGAATGCACAGCCAAGTATCTGTAAGTGGTGCAGTCACAGTCCTGGATGTCAATTCACAGTCCTTTTTCCCCTTGCAGGCCACTTACCCTCGAGCTCTTGGACCCGCCTTTGGGAACCAGCAAATGATTCAGCAGCAAGCCGCGGCTGCAGCAGTGGCCTCCCTCCAGCAACAACACCAGCAACAGCAGCAGCAGCAGCAGCATGGGCAGGCAAATCAGCATCCTCCTCCTCCTGTGAGTAGCATCTACTTGCTTCTTTCTTTGATTCACTCAATGAGTTCCTTTTTTCCCCTTTTGTTTTTACATCAATTTGTTTTTTTTTTCTCCTCGGGATCGCATTCCGAATTCTCTTCGATTCTTTTTGTTTTTTCATTAGGGTCCTGGACAACCGACTCAACGTGTTTTCACGGGAACTATTACCAAACTTCATGATAACTTTGGTTTCATCGATGAAGATGTTTTCTTTCAGACTACGGTGGTAAAAGGGACTCTTCCTAGAGTCAATGTATGTTAGGTTCTCATCCACCTTCGTTTTTTATGTCATGTCCTTCCCCCCCTTTAATAAATGCAGCCAAGTGTATTTCTATTTTTTATTTTGATTTCAATTTGATAGCACGTTAAAGATGATGTATTTATATCGGCATGTTTGTCCTTATAAAAATGATATTCGTATTCCCCCAATTCTGTAGGATCGTGTTTTGGTTGAAGCAAATTACAATGCTAATATGCCGTTTAAATGGAACGCTTCACGCATTCAAGTGATGCCAAATAATCAGCGTTCATCTGGGGGATCCAACGGAGGAGGTGTGAATCCTACTGCAACGCCCAATACCATTGCCTTTACCTCTGCTGCAATTGGTAGCATTAATCAAGTATCTCAATCGCAACTTAAGGGAAACCCCAGTCTTCAACAAATGAACCAACAAAATAAAAGAAACTCCGATTATATCGATAGAAGTGGGAGAAGCAATAGTCATAATAATTCATCCACTTTGTTGGGTGATCAGAGAATGATGCATAATCGGGTTAATAATTCTCCAATTCGGGGAAATAATTCTCGTAATCTTAACATAAGCGGGTCTATAGAAAAGACATGCAATGACCATTCCCGAGATCGACGTGGTCGTAACGAGGAGCGAAGCCGATTCATGTGCGAAATAAATTAAAAAAATATATATAATAGCTATCGGGCATCAAAAATTTATACTTATATTCTCATTATTTTTAGGGATCGAGACATTGATAGAAATCGAGATAAAGACAGAGGTCGTAGTCCAGTACCATCGTCTTCACGTAAAAGGTCTAGAAGTCCTAGAAGAACAAGATCTCGTTCAAGGACTAGGAGTCCTCCACGTCGAAGAGTTCGAACAGCTCCTCGTTACAATGTCTTTGTTCCCAAAATATCATTGCATTTTCCACAAAGTAGTATCATTGAGCTTAAAAAGAGATATGGAAATATGTAAGTATTCCTTATAGAGTTCAAAACATTAATTCTAATGATTAATTACTTGATTATTGAAGGTATGTTCCTTCGGATTTCTTTGCAAGTGATCATTCATGGATGAACTCTTTCCCAATGGACCAGCCTTTGAATATTCATTCTCCTGCGGTATTTCATGTATTTAATAAGGATGTGGTCGAACCACCAGTCGTCTCAGATGCTGTATATGATCCTCCCGATGCGGACCATACTTATAATGTTAAAGTTATGTTGATGGCGTCACTTGCTCCTGAAGAATTTTACGAAAAAACTTGTCTACTTGCTGATAATGGTACTTATATTTCATTTTCTGGGATTTTTCTTTGGCATTTTTTTTCCAAAAATAATTTAAATAATTATTGATTTTTTTTTTTAGGTTCTAGAGAGACGTTGATTCATCCTACTCGAGCTATACAATTTCTAGTTGGCCTTAGAGGTAAAAATGAGACTATGGCCATTGGAGGTCCTTGGAGTCCATCTTTAGATGGTCCTAATCCGGAAAAAGATCCTTCTGTGTTAATCAAAACTGCCATTCGGGCATGTAGATCTCTTACTGGAATTGATCTTAGTCAGTGTACTCACTGGCATAGATTTCTTGAAATCCATTATAGGTATTCTTAGAGAAATTTAATAATGTTTATGCTTATCAAACTGATTTAACAGACGTCTGGAGTCAAGTTCAAGACCTGCAAGGACGGAAACTACTGTTATGTTTTTACCGGATGTTAGCTCTGTTATGCCAACTAGGATTGAATATGAAGAATTACAGGCATTGTACGCAGACACATTAAAGGCCAAAATAAACCCCGAGTTTAAGAAAAAATTGGAAGTGCATCCGGATAATGAAGACAAGCAGATGGAATCTAAGGGTGAAATAAAGACTGTAGAAAAATTATCAACTAATAATGACTCTGTGCATGAAGCTGAAGAGGTTAGTATAAAATAGCCCTGTTGTATTAACCTTAGCAGGCATCTCATTGATATTTTTTTTTAGGAACCCGAGATAAGTAAGGTTGAACATGAAGAACGAACAGATAAATCCGTGGATAATGTTTCTAATACTAATAATTCTGAAGAAAAGACTGCTGAAGATGAAGAACAAATTCCGACCATTTCTACTGAGGAACCTTCGTCGTGGAAAGACTTGGACCCCAAAACTATGAAGGTTGTTATAATAAGTTTACATTTAATGATAAATTGTTATTATTATCTTTTTAACAAAAGGTCAATGATTTGCGGTCTGAATTGAATGCCCGGGGCCTGAGTACTAAAGGTTTGAAATCTCAATTGGTTGGTAGATTGACGAAAGAACTTAAACAGGAACAAGAAAAAGACGATAATGATAGCACTGAGAAAGTTTCTCATTCTGAAATACTTGAAAAACCCGAAGAACTTAGTGAAAAAGAAGATACTCCAGGTAAAGACGAACCAGAAGTTATGGAAGTAGAACAACCATCTGTTTCACAACCACCTGTGATAAAAAAGAGAGAACCCATCAAGTTGGACGAAAAACAAAAGAGTGTTTTAACTAATGCCTATAAATTACTAAGTAAGTGGTTCTTAGTGAATGATTTTATTGCTCCAAACGATTACATCTCTATTTTTCAGATAATCGTTGTATTCCTGTTCATCCACATCCTAAGGCTAAAAGTGGTAAATTCGACTGTACTGTTATGAGTCTTTCAGTACTTCTGGATTATAGAACTGAAGATAATAAGGAAGGTACTTTTGAAGTATCCCTTTTTGCCGAACTATTTAATGAGATGCTCATGAGGGATGCCGCTTTTAAAATTTACAAAGTTATAATGCGTGCTGCCAATAAAAAACAAGGATCTAAAACAGAAGCAAAAGATCAGTCATCACCTGATGCCTCTGCCTCAGAATCTAAGGAAAGTACGGGGGAAGAGACACCGAAGAAGAAAAATTTGGATAAAGAATCTCTAGCCGCTTTTAGCTATTTTGACCTGGGCCATTGTGGATATTTAGACATCAAAGACGTGGAGGATATTTTTTATATATTGAATATAAATATTTCTCGTTCACAAATCAAAAAGTTAATTTCCAAAGTGTCAACTTCGAAAGATCAGATTTATTATAGGGGATTGCTTGATAAATTAGAGGGTGAAGTGTTTTCTGAAAGCGATGAAGACAAAGAAAAAAATTTAGCTTTGGGATTTAGGGCTTTTATTCCAAGTAGATTATTGGATGACACCATTGAAAGCCAAGAAGAGGGAGTGTGTGTATATAAAGGTATACAGCTTTTCAAATCCCCAATCCAATAATTTTATATATTTGTTCATTATTATTGTTATTTAGGAAAAGTGGTTGACATAGGTAAACTTTTGAGTCAGTTATCTCGGAGTGAAAAATCACGTTTAGAAACAGAAAGTTCTTTAAATAATGTTACTAAGTCATATGATGAACTTAAGCACGCATCTGAAAAGTTCAACTCTATTAAAGAGCGACTTAACGTAAGCAATTAATTTGTAAGGAGAAAAAATGTTATTTTCTAATTATATTTATAGACCGAAGTCAAAGATTTGAAAAGGAAAACAAGAACTGCCGAAGAAGAACTTAAAAAATGTCAATCAAATTCTACTTCATACGTTTCCACTCTAAAAGACATTTATTACAAAGTGGGCCCTCTAATAAATATTTCTCAGAAGGAAGAATCAGGAACCAAAGAAGAAGAAAGCAATGCGTCGAATGGAAATAGCTTGAAAACTTCTGAGGTGGTTGTCAAAAATGAAAAATAAGCTGTAAAAAGAATGAAATTCTTTATGAAAATTTTTATGTATGTGAAACACAAATGTTCCATTAGATAACACAATCTCCATCATTTTGACTGGGATTTATATGTTATATATAAGTATTATATATTTCATATAGAATTATTATATATTATATATAATAT
Organism: Lepeophtheirus salmonis; assembly: GCF_016086655.4. NCBI lineage: Eukaryota > Metazoa > Arthropoda > Copepoda > Siphonostomatoida > Caligidae > Lepeophtheirus > Lepeophtheirus salmonis. The sequence goes on from NC_052132.2 coordinate 22,987,253, forward strand.
GCATTCTTTTTTATGTTATTTCAATATATAAATATCAGAGTTTGAGAGATTGGAAGATATTTAATTTATTGGTGCAATTACGAAGATAATATATTATTTATTTCCCATTATTATTATATATCTCTATTTTATGGGCAAATTTAGTTTTTATTTGGAACAGGGATTCTTAACTTATGAGTTCCGACTAGGGTCCACTTTGAATCGAGTCGTTACATTAGAGAAGGAAAAAGAGACGACTTTTATTGCCATCCATGCCCGTTGTTTATTTTTTCCATTCTAGTCAATGAAAACTATATGTAATATTATGCTCCATTTATTATATGGGGTCGTATGTACATATATTTTGTGTCAGTCCATAAATCGAACTGCAGTCTAGTTCAGCCCCGTCCCACTTTGTAGTCCTAAATAGGAAGGAAAACTCAATCCCTCGTTACGTCATTTCGATATTACTTTCATATCAAATGACTAGAAGAAGTACTCGGTATTGACCCATGTAATTATGTGTTGACGGACAAACAAACTTTGCTTTAATAATATAGAAGATAACACCAACAAATCATCTATGTTACTCTTCATTTTTCATGGGCAAACTCACGCGTAATTCTTAGATGTTCACTCCTCAGGAATAAAAGAATGATAGTAACAGTTTGAAAAAAAAAGTTGCACACCAAAAAATGTTAAGCATTTACAACACTAAATATGTTACATTCATTATTTTTCTTTTTTAATATGACGCAATTATTGGTAAAAATGAGTTATCTCCAAGACAATTAAACAGACATGCAAACTTTGCTTTATGAATATAAAATATCATATTCAGTTGTATTTAAGGACTGGCTAGACTAGACTGAAGAAATTAGGACCGCCAAAACATTACATACGGGGTAGAAATTTACAGACTTGTATTACATTGATTTGAGAGGTTCTGTATGAAGAAATTAGAACTGTCTATAATTTTATAGGTAGTCATGTATCTCAATCACCTTTTTTTTAATCGGACGAGAAATGTCATAACAGCGATATTCAAGGCTTAGGGATTCAACTCTTATTTGTGCGGTCACACTCCCACAGAGGTAGCCAGGCTGACGGGAATGGCTCATAAGACTATCTATAATGCTGAAAAGAGGCTAGACCACAGAAAGGAAAGAGGGCTCCTGAAAAAAGCCCATAATTAATTCGGATACTCCCAAGGACGCCATCAAAAAGGACCCAACCGTGTTATCGAGGGTTATTTTTTGTACGACATTTTTCTCTATAACTTTTTTTGTCTTGCATGTACAAAAAACATCTTGGTAGGCTTGTGTTTCTCTTTACAATCCCAAGAAGTTCTACAACTACCTTTATCAAAATTAGTGCAAAAAAGTTTTTTTGCAATTTTCATCAAGAATTTCGATTTGACAATTTAAAAAAAAAAAAAAAAAAAAAAAGATGGACTTCTCATCTACACAATTTTTTTCATGCATATACGTTGGATATTATTTAAAGTTTATAACGCATTTTTTTTTTTAATATTCTTAATACATTTCATATAATATACGAACACTATATTATAATGCCTGTAAGGATATCCTAACGCTCGTTCGAGCAACGCCGAGTAACCCATTGCTAGTAGATGCAAAAATTAATTCATGTTTAATGTTGCAATGAAATCATGCATTTTAAGACGAAAAATTGTAACTTGTAAAAAACATTTGTATGAAAAAAATATAGTTTAATTTCTGAGCTAAAAATCTAGAAATTCTGTAATTGGGGTGATATAGATTAAAGAGTTAAAAAACACTCTGTAAAAAGTATATAAAAATTATGTTATTGGATATTATTGACTATGAATCAGTAATTCCCAACAAGGGCTCCACAGATCCATTGTGATCTGCAGTGCAAAGTCTAGGGCTCTGTAAGGTTATTAAGGTCATCAAAAAATTTATTTTGTCAAAAAAGTCTTTAATAAATAACGCTCTAACCAAAAAACGTTATCAAAAAAATTTCCTAAAAATATACTTGGCCAAAATATTAAATGCTATCCCCCCCAAAAAAAAAAAAAAAAAATAATAATAATACGCTTAGGGCTCTGTAACAGGACTGCCCGTGCTTAGGTCTACATATCTTGGTTTTACATATCATCTTGGGTTCTTGGATTTTAGCTTAGAAAATGTATATAATCTTGGATTTTTCGTATGTAATAAGCTAATAAAGAACAATTTCTGCAGTTTGTATTGAAAAAGGGTAAACATGCTTAATATTGAATTTCAGTCAGAGTAACATTGTTTGTATTATATGATGTCATCGGAGTACAAAAAATGTTGAGATTCTTTGTTAAAGATCGAATACTGCTGTCTGTCGAAATGTCAGAAATTGATCCGAATAAAAAAAAACAACCGTAAAAATATTAAAGAAAGTTTATCTTAAAGGAAATACATCATCACATTTGATTAATTTACTCATAAAAAACTTAAATATGGCTGTTTAAAGTTATAAGTAGAACTATGTAATAAAATATGAAAGATATAAATTTTGATAAAAATTGGATAATTTCAAAGCTAAGATTAAAAAATCCTAAAGTTTCCCAAAACCTTAATATTTCAGCACCAACTATTACTCCATTTGCTGTTCATTTCCTTTTACTTGTCCCGAAACATACATAAAACTATCTTGATGATCAATAGAGTATAGTTTTAGATAGCTAGTTCATTAGAAACCCTGCTCTAAAGTGATGAAAAGGTTAGGAATCACAGATCTATGTACTCTGTAGTCATATACCTATGGATTGTGGAGGCTTAATTCCTCCATCAAGTCTACAGCTCTACCAGCTGGGAAATTCCATTAATTTAATAGGTAATTGTGAAGGTTCTGAGCAACAAAGAATGGAACTGATAGCCAATAGGGACTATTTAACGTCAGGCACGTAAAGGCAGTTGACGTGAGGCGTTATTATTGCGGCTTAAACTTACAGAATTTAAAACAATAGTTATAACTAACAACATAATGAAATGTAAAAAAATCTAAGCTTAAAGCAAAGTTTATACAACAAGAAAATGAGAATTACTACAAAATAGCTCATTTATTCATTGTTCATTTAAAAAATATTCAAGTGCCAACATAAATCATTGAATAATAAAGTTGATAAAATTATTGATATTGTTGGATATGCTGTATTTAAATTATCAGTGATGAAAATCCAGTGTATTTTTTACATGGGCTGTTTTTTTGTGGAATTGGTAATCTGAAGAATGCATTTTCTTTTCCTTAAAAGTTGTCATTATTATTTAATCCTTAAGTAGTGAACATCTTTTTCTAAATAGATTCAATTATATTCAAAACCTGATTGAACATTCGTGTGTACTCATAAGGATTTGTAGTGGAGTTATAACTGTAAATCCTTGTTGGACTCAGAGTAGAATTGGGGATCAATAGCGGAGTAATTCTAGAAAATATCCTTGTTTATATCCTTTCTTCTTCCTTCCTTATCTGAGCTGAATGTAGCTGCTCTAATGAAACGTCAGGATCATTATTCTTTCTCTTCTCCAAAATATTTTTCAAATTGTCAGGGTTAACATATTGATTTTGGTTTTCTTTTTTATTATCATACCCATGCCCATTTTACACTGGATTTTCATCAACTTAGATTATTTTCCTCCTCTTAAAATAAAAGTGGATATGAAATTAATAAAAAAGATTATGAGTTGTGGCAAATATTAAAAATACTTATATAAATTTAATTTATTATTCCTAAAATGTCTGTATTAAAAGATAGATAACTAGTTCCGAAGTTATAGGAATTGAGTGAAGTAAATTGCTTCCAATTTCTAAATGAAATTGAACAATAAATTGTTGTGAAACCCTTGGGAAGTAGACATAAAGATGTGTAGCTTTTGCGCTACAAACTAGCATTGTTAATTGGATTTGTGTTTAACAAGGATGTCTCTTTTAAGGTGACCATTTTCAATGTAAAACTTCTTGAACATTGTAAAAATGGTTAGCTGCAATTAGAGCACAGTCTTCATTCATATTTGACGGTAATAATTAACTTTATTTAATGTAGCTTTACCTCTAATTTCAGTGATGCCAATATTTCATATATTAATTATACACACGTCGTCACCTTTATTGTATCCCGCAACCTTTCAGACGACAAGAAACAGAAAAAAAGCCAAATCAGTTGGTAACTAGTCAATTCCTCTAACTATGGAATTATTATTCAATAAGTTTAACAAGAGCTAATACAATTCATCCAATCAATCATTAAAATCTTTAACAAACATAGGGTTGAGCTTTAAAGCCTTCTTAAAATAAATCAAATTTTCAATAATTACGAATCAGAGTCATATTTTTACATGTAAGAACAATATACATGGAAACGAAGTTAATTATTAGTGATGTACCACGGGCTGAATTTTACTGCTTTCGTATTCTCGAGTTTCTAAAAAAACATTAAAGGAATTACAAGGTATGCTCGTTACTTGAAGGATATTTTGGCAGCAATTTGAATCTATTTTTTTTTTTTTGGGGGGTGTGGTTCGTACGTCCTGAAATGTTTTTTTAGAAGTCAAAAATGGCAGCGACGAGGTATCTATATTCTTTTTTTTTCTGTCTTCATCAGCCACTAAATTTATCGCTCCTTGAATATATTCAACGCAGAAAACCATGATTTTTATACAAAGGCTGTTCTAAATGAATTTGATCCAGGGTCGATATTTTCCGATGACCGGAGCATTCGCTCCAGGAATTTTTGACCACGGAACTTTCGCTCACATATATATATTATAGCATAAATGTATCTTCACAATTATTTTTTCGCACTTAAAATTGGTCTTCCTTCACTTAAAGTACTTTGTAATTCATTTTTTTTTTACAAAGACAACTTTATCATACGAATTCAACAAGGCCTTCACAAAATCAGTCATTAAGGATTCCGGTTCTAAAGCTTCATTTTCTCCCTTCAACTCTAGGATGAGGTATAAATGTTTGTCCTATAAGGCACTTATTGTAAAAAGATGGTAGTACATGCTTCGGCAGTATTTGAAAGTTCCGTTGCAAGCCCAATGGTTGTAATTAACGAGGTCGTAAATCCCACTTTTTGCTCTAAAAATTAATATACGATCCTCATTGAATTGTCCACTGTCGAATAGAAATAAGTTATCTCCATTGGTTAGCAAGGTAAATTAGAGAATGAATGCCAAAATGCATTACAAATGACATCAAGTCGAGGGATACCCATTTTAAACCCTAAGTTATATGAGAGAAGATACATTTTTGACTTAATATATAATTCCTGAGGCGAAACATCCTAGAACCGGTTTTACCATAAGCGGATCCTAGCGTAGCCTTTTTGTTCCTTTTTTTAAATTTGAATTTACTTTCGAATTTGGTTTTTAGAAAATACATTTCTATTCTTTTTTTTAAAGAAAATATTTTCGAATCTTAGTTTTTAAAAATATAATGAGTTGAGATTACATTTATGATTATTTTCTCAAAATTTGCTTTATAGTTTTACTAGAAATTTTGCATTATTGATATTATTTTTTTTTGCAAAATAATTTTTAACTTTTTCAAAAAAGACATTTTCATAAGCTTTTTTAGAAAAAGGCATATATTGATTTTTACAATTTTATCTTAAAAATATACATTGTATGGGTCCCTATTTTTTATAATCAAGCATTTTTGCACCGGGTCAGTCTGATCAGTGGTTCTCAATGTTGGGTGTACAGTCTGGACATAATTTTGGAAAACTTTAAATATATTTTATACGCTATAACAATTTTTCAGTATTCCTAATTCAGGATTTGAGTATTTATTATTCAGTAACTGAGGTATTGAAAATTGTTTGAATTTCTTAAAATGTATTCAAAAGAAATGGATATATATACTTTATATTACGTTTGTATTAGTAATAATTGTTTTCAAATACAATATTTCAATTTCAAAGCTTATTTCTAAACAATTTTTCTCGTCTCATCTTTGAGGGAATATTATATAAAAATACTTTAAGAACTTATAACTCTTGAGCATCCCAAACTACAGTCAAATCTGTGTATTAAAGATTATAGTGTAAGATTGGATTCAAACACTGGCACCGAAATGTAATTAAAAAGTATATGTGTATGTGGGAGGGGTCCCACATACACATATACCTTTCCATTATATATTAGTGACGTCATCAGGGGCGTCCACAGGACTTTATTTGGGAGGGGGGTTGCATGACTTTAATTTTTCTTAGGAAGGTGGTGTAGGGTTTTTTTGAAAATTTTGAAAATGGCAGAAATGACAATCTATTTTTTATCTATTTAGAAGTCAAATTGTTTGGGAAAAAATACGAACAAATAACCTATTCTTTTATAAAAGACAAATTGAAAAAAAAAATCAGACAGTTTTGACATTTTACTTTTTTTAAACTAGACGAGTTTTTTGAATATGATATAAACAATCCAAATTCACCAAAAGTGTCCTTGGACCCTATCATTCAGACACTACTGGATTTTAGTATTACTCAAACAACAAACTGCACATATTGAATGCTTGTCTACAAAAAAAAAAAAAAAAAAAAAGTTCATATTTTCCTCTGAAAGATGAGATTCATAAATTGATAAATTGACTATCATGATAACTAATGACATTCAGTCACTTGTCAAATTGTATACTGTTTTGAATTTACTCCCGATAATGTTTTTTTAAATTGTCAAAATATGAAAAAGTTTTATCAAAAAGTCAATGTGCAAAGATTGTTCAATGAAAATACTTTCATGTCCAATTCGGGTGTGTGCTAAAAATTTAGTATGTCCAATTTTTGTGCGGCTACATCCTTAATAAGCTCATAAGGTCTCACCACTTTAATAATTTGCTTAATACTTCTTTTAATGGTTAAAAGTACCAATATATTAATTTGTTTGATCTCATAGGCAGATGATGAGATACTTTTCAGGCCCTAATATTTTTAGGAGTTTTTTTAAATCTGAAAAAAAAATTTAAGTAAGAAATTATCTAGCCTTTTTCATTTATCAGGCAAGAGTCCTTTATTTATTTCAATTATCGGCTCCGTGTGACAACAATCCCCTGGAGTTTAAAATGCTCGTTGGATTCAATATAACTTGAAATACAAGGTATGTTAATAACATGGAGAATCCCTTTGACATAAAGCTTGTAAGAAATATTTAATTCCTAATATTTTGCAACTAAATCAAGGTAAATATATACTTTCAGACTTTTTAGTTATCATATCTTAAGATAGATCACTTAATACCTCAGAGGCCATTGTATAAATTGGATAATTACTAAATACACTTTTTTTAGTATTCCATAAGTTAATTTATATCAAGGTTGTGCCCGGTTCAGATTCAGTAGTTTTATCGGTCCTGGTCTCGGTTCTTTCATTTCAACGGTTTTGGTCTCGGTTCAGCTTTATCAGTCTCGGTTGTTTTTAGTACATTATCAATTTGCTAACAGGCATTTAAAACAAGGGACGTCAATAGAAAATTCAGGTCCAGGAAATGATATTCCATACAAACAGGGCAGTGGCTACCTTATACGCAGAGTGAGTAGTACCTCAAGTTCCAACAGGGCCCCTGAAAACTCGTATAAAGTGGGCCTCAGTTTAAAATGTATTAGTGTAGGGGGAGCTTTGCATAGTAAAGTTTGGGAAATCCTGGCTTAAGAAATATTATAATTATCATATTATAGGACCCTGACCAGCCTAGTAACGGACCTGGATCCGTAATCTACCCCACCTCTTCCCTCTTGTATTTACACTGTCTAGTGCTTAAAAACCGTTTCCAGATCTATAAGAAGCCTTTAGCTATTCGGAACTCAGATACAACTGTATCAACTAAAATAAATCATTGGAAAACTGAGAAAATTGACTTATTGATTAAAACTAATTTATTTTTTATATTATACATTTTATTTTTTTAATATATTCTATATAAGAACAAACCGAGACCGATAAGCAATATATTGCACTCTCGGGTTGACTTGTCGGTTCTGGTTCTAGTGGTTCTAGAACCAGAACTCCTAGAACCACAAGTCTGCTAAGGGCACAAACTTGAATTAATAATGTATGGTCATAGTTGGAGCTATGTTCAGCTTATATATCCATGATGATGTCAACGGATCATAAGCTCCATTTTATAACTCTCGAAATTTATAGTGCATCAGTGTGATATAATCCTCAACTCCTAAACATTTAAATAACCAACAATATAGTTTTCATTTCATGAAATATATTGAAAAAGATGAAAAAACAATACCTAATTTTTACATTTATAATAATTTATTTTGTATACACTTTTGTATATATTTGACATTCAAATCAGTTTGTTCTATTTACAATATTGAAGGCCTTAGCATTATTTTTATATATTTACTTAAAAAATCCTTTCATATCTTTGTAGAATGAATTTGGTTATTTATATTGGTACATAAATCTTTAACTAACAAATTCAACATTTTTAGAGATTGTATCTAAAAAGTTGTTAAGTTTGTTTAAAAATTGAAAATAATTTTAGTCTTAATTATTAAGATCAATGAATTCATTATTGTACTCCTAATTCAATCGATGAATTTCATTTAATTTGAACTTCGACAACGGAAAAAAAGGAAAACGTTAGGTGGAAGACACACTTTAGTCCCTATATATGTAATGGACATGCCTTATATTTCAAGTTACCTTGGTTGGATTAATAAAAATAGCGAACAAGTACAAAGATAAATGATTATTGCATAATCAATTTAAAAAAAAAGTATTTCTAGGTGTATAATGTATACATCCTGATTTCTCTCTCGAGATTTGTGATTCCAGGATATCACAGGGTTTTACATTTAATTATTTAATAATATAAGTTTCCTCTAATTATATATAATCCATCAAAAATTAGCTATTTAATTACTTACAACTATTTTTTTTTTTGCAAATGCGATTGGTTGACGGAATTACAAAAGCTGGACCCACAGGGACTAAGCAACAACCACCACACTAATAGTGATTATGATAAAAATGAGAAGCATTAAAATTAATAATTATTTTGTAAAAGACACCCTTAAAATGTATTAATTCCTCAAAAAATAAGAGAATAAATCCTGAACTTTCAAAGTGTTTATTATTTACCGACGGAGTCTTAATATTTCCCGTAATATAGTAATTTAAAAAAATGTTCACAGGAAATGAGAAAACTTTAATTTTTTCATAAGTGACCCATTAGTCTTAGAACAGCAACTTCAACTTAATATTTCTCCTAGACGAGTGTTTTTTTTTTTTTTAATCCTGTTTGTTGCATATGTTTCACGTAACCTCAATCTTTGTTTTTTGTCAATCAAACTTTTTTTTAAATGTGTTCTGAGCTTCTGACGACGACATCATGAACCCGAAGCGAGCCATCGTTTCGCTTCATTTGGAAGGAAGAGCTGTAGGGTCATTACCAAGACCTTGAAAGATCTCAATATGTTCAAGTCATCGGCCCTCATCAAGCGGTACACTGAGACTGGGAGTGTCAATGATAGGCCAAGAGTGGTCGCCTAAGGTCCATGAGGACTCCTAGGATGGTTGAGGCAACGAGGTCGAAGATCAACAGCAAAAAGAAGCGCTTCATGATAAAGATGGCTCATAATGCTATTGGATCACAAAAAACCATCCGTAGGGTGGTCTGGGAGAACCTGAGGATGAACTTATATTGTCTAAAAAAGCGACAGCTTCTCAGCGAGGTCACTGTAACCAAGAGGCTGCCCTGGGCAAGGGTTCTTTTGAAAATTTTCAATTCTTCTACACACATTTCAATCATTTGGACTGAGGAAAAGACCTTCACAGTGTAGCTGGCTTAAAACAGCCATAACGAATAGTTACTAGGTCGGATCATCAAGGACATTCCCTTGAACGAGTGCAGTGTGTTCATGTACCAAAAGCCGCCCTCGGTGATGTTCTGGGCGGGTGTCACCTCTTTCGGTATGAAAACACCCTTAACCTTCCTTTGCAAGTGTCTGAAGGTCAATCAGCGTGTTTATCTGGACCTGTTACAGCCCCAAGTACTTCTCTGGATCAAGGAATAGGGTCTTAATGTTTACAGCAGGACGGAGGACATTCACATACTGCAAAATCTATGCAAAAGTGCTACCAAACTACTGTGGACCACATTTGGAGGAGGGATATGTGGACCCCTTCTTTACTAGATATCAACGTAAAGAACTTTTCCATATAGTCCATTTTGGAGAGGGAGGTTAGTGTTACTTCCTACCACAGCGTCGACGACTTGAAGACCGCCATAGTGTCTGCATGGTACAACTTGTGGGAAGAGACCATCCGTACGACGTGTAAAGCAGTTCCAATACGTCTGAGAGCTGTTGTTGCCACAATTGGTGGCTATGTGAATTTAACTGGTACTCATTTTAATAAAATTTCACGTTGATTGCAATAGTGTAAAAAGATGTTTCGAGAAATAAATATTTGTATACTTTCTTGGCTGTTGAAGTTGTCCTCAGAACTATCACTTTTACTAATATTATATAAAAATATTTAATTATTTTTATAGATATTGTATGTTTATGTACAATATAATGGATATAGTTTGATAATAACGTCACTGATTGATTTATATGATTAGTGATGATTTCATTTATCAAAGATTGTTCAATGGGACGGCATTTGCCTCCGATTCAGATGAAAATGGTAGATCTATCCAAATTTTGGTAGCGATACATTGCAAATGTCCCCTGTTCCATATGACCCCATAAATGCAATTTTGGCATAATATTAAAATATATTCCATTGATATATTCAACAATAGAGCTAGTTGTAAACATCCAGTAGAGGAGAAGCAGGGGCACAGAGTGCTGATAACCTCCCTATAAAAGTTGTGGCATTCTGCCAATGCAAACATCCCTATGATCAGGCTATTCATAAATCATGTGGTTCTTTGTTCACATGATTTTTACCCTCTCTCCATTGGGTTACTTACGTGGTTCTTTTCTTAACCCCCTTAAAAAAATGCCTTTTTAAAGAAAATAATGTTTTATTTTATTATTTCATCTGATTTTTTTTTTCAGGTTTTCTTGTAGCCTTTTTGAAAAAATAATTTTATATAATGATGTTTTTTTTGGAAAACAAATTTTTATTTCTATTTAAAAAGTAGCTATTTCAGAGGTAAGGTCTGTCCTTTTTTCATTTGTTGTCCCCTGCTCCTTATGACGTCATAAGTGGTATTTTGTCATAATATTCAAATGTACGTGGTTTTGAGTTGATCCCCCTGCCCAACGAGAATAGACGAGGCTTTAGGTCTTTTCCTATGTGACTACGTGGATTGTAAATGTCCCTTAAGTGAATAAACTTAAGATTTTGAGTTTAGACATTAAACTACAAATCAGAGGAAAAATTTTAGGCCTGAAAACTGTCCTAAAATAGTAAGAGTAATAGAAAGTATAAATAGAACAACAGTAAGTTTATTGATCAGGTTTTAAAACCCTTGAAAATATATGATTAATAAATCTAGAAATGTCTATGATAAGACTAAGATATTTCAAAAATGTCTCACAGCTGTCAAAATACTTCGTGAAATGATTGTTTATTTTATTTTCGCAATGTCTCTTCATCTATGCACTACTTAGTGATGTATCAAACGTTACTTGTAGCGTGCCTTGAAGACTACTCAGTACAGAAGGGAGGAAGAGCTTACAAATAATGTATTACTGCATTGGGGGTACAATCATTTACTGACAAATTTTATAAGTATTGAATAAGTAAAAGATGTAGGTAATATTAACCCTCATCATTGTCAATTTGGGATAAGGCCACGACCATATTTCAAAGATAAAACTCTTCTTAGAATTGATTTAATAAGAAAAGTATATATATTTGCTTGCCATAGATTAAAAAAAAAAGAGAGAGAGAAAAACATAGACAGAGAGAGAGAGAAAAAAAGGAGTCATTAGATCTTAAAAAGTGTGAAATGAAATCCTTTTTGAGAGTCAGATCCCAAATTTGGGATCGGTGGTCGGCAATGGAGAAGAGGGCATTTGTGGGAAGGAATCCCTGGCAACGAAATCCCTGCTGAACTGCCCCTGGCCACTAAGATTCGATTTTGTTAGGATTTCCTTCGGGGACTACCTTGAGTGTCTGATTTTTGGAATCCCTCACACACTCCGCGTCTGCAACGAGTCATCTGGGTTTCTATTGAACTTAAAATAAGCATGCATCAAATCAAGTAATCATATATGTAAGTCTAGATGAGGGATGCTAATAGTCCAGGATGAAAAATTAATTATTCCTTACCAATATATTCATCTTGAAGCTATAAGCCTCTGAATAAAAATTACTGATTTTCCACCTTAAATAAAAATAAATCGAGTTATGACCATGATACAAACATTTTAAAAATGGTTTGAAATTTTTTTAACATTAGGCTTTGAAATATAATCATATAATTGATGAAATTATAATAAGTTAAGCATATGCTGTTCTTGTACCATTTTTGTTGTTGAAGACTGTTACTATTAAAACTATTTATTACGTCATATAACTAAAGTAAATACAAAAATACCAGGTGTAGAAAAAGTAATGACACCTTCTAAAAATACAATAATTTAATAGGTGTTGTTGATTAAATCTTAAAGTTCCGATTAATTTGAATAGCTTAGATTGTAAGCCTTTGATTGATTAACATGTCGTAATCAAAAATTGTGTATATGTCGCGATGCAGGTAAGAAGAGCCATCATAGACAATTTAATCGGCGTCAGGCGGACTATTTCAGACATCATTAAGGCCTTAAAAGTCAGCAAGGCCATAGTCTGTCTGGTAAAAATCGTTTGGCTGATGGAGACAACCTTAAGGACAGACACAAGAGTGGAAAACCCACCAGAGTGAAGCAAGGGTGACAACAGCATCAGGACAGTCACCAAGACCTAACATCCATCCTCTGTGATGATATTGGGGTGTGTGGTTTGTGGGTTTCGGTCCTCTACTTTCACCTTATGCATTTTTACCTCAGAACCTTTTTCAGGAAACAATTTCAAAATACACCCATTTTTTTCAAGGATATTTCCCCTTAATATATAAATAAATAATTTTTATAAGTCGGTTCTGTATATTTATGATAGAAACTGATGTTTTCTTTGATTTTTTAATTTTAGATTTTTTAAATCAAAATATGTAATGTTTATTACTATAATAAATAGTAAGTGGTTGCTGTCTATTGGAAGGATGATGGTATTATGCCCAAAATTTGATGTAGTACTATCAAAATCTCACTACTTAATGAATAAATAGGTAATATAATTAATAATAAAAATAAACGAACACGATAGTAATTCAAATGGAAGAAGTGATAATCACTTCCACAGTCTCTATTATTCAAATCGTTATTATCCAGGATGTGTCAGAAGAAGCCACTGAAGTACTGGCCAAACTTTGATCGTCTTCCCGAATAATCTTTGTGCTTTGCCTCACTATGGTCAACCTTCTCTTCCTCTGACACATTCTGGATTATTACAAAGTGAAAATCACTACTTTTTCCCCGTAATAACCATTCATTGTTTTTAAAGTAATAAATATCACACACATATTTTGATTTAAAATCCAAAAAGAACATCATTTCAATCAAAAATAACAAGGTATAAATCTCATTTATTTATATAAAATTGTGAAATATCCTGGAGGCAAAATAGTTTAAGGCAAAAGTACCTAGCGTCGTAAAAATGCATTAAATAAATTGTAGAAAATACTTGAAATAACAGCCCTGGTGTAATCTGTTTAGAAAATATACTTGATACAAAAAAATATTCTTAACAAAACATCTCGACAAGGTTTTTGCAATACTTTTTTCACTCAATATGACCGCCTTCATTATCAATCCCAGCCTATACACGTCGCCTGAAGACCATGCAGGAGTTAATGACAAACTCCTCCAAGAAGTTGTCCCATGCAGCTACTATTTTGTACTTCAGTGAGTCCACATGTGGCTGTGAGGTCCTGTTGTTTTCCCTCTCCAAATTGCTCCATATAGAAAACTCAAGTGGGTTCAAATCTGGTGAGGAAGAGGCCATATCCCTTTGGGCCAGAATCGAGCCATGTTATCTTCGCAGAACTTTTGGGACTTTGCGGACGTGTTAGAGGGTACACCGTCCACACGTAGTACCTTCTAGGTAGTTAGTCTTCAGCCATGGTAAGATGGTGTTCCTAAGCATCTTATAGTAGGTCTGTCCAGCCTTGAAAAAGAACGAAGGCATATTCTTTCCATCAGAGGTCAAAACGCCGAGGACCATTGTTTGGGCCAGATTTTGGGTGTTGTAAATCCCATGTACCTCTTCTTTTGTTTCTGCAAGCCAGTCGTTACTGTGTTGTGGAACTGATCAACTGTGAAAATCTTCTTGTCCGACAAAATTTTCACAATTGACCCATTTGCCTTGATCCATGTGAGGATTTTCTTACACCTTTTGAGCCTCCTGACTTTCATGCCGTCTGTTTAAAGGTGGTGTGGGGCCCATGTCAAAGAAACGAATCCCAAACTGTGATTCATTGCCTTCCTGATGGTCCATGGAGCCACAGAGAATTCGTTGGCAAGGCAATTCATGGACTTCATGACATTCTGAAGAGGCCTTCTCCATTTTTTTTCAACTTCCAGCATCTAGGAGATCTGAGATGCCCTTCCTTTTTGCTTGTTGACCGCTCATGATGATGAAATTACTAAATTATTAGTATTGTTTTTTATGTAAAAAGGACGTCGGAAATAGAATATCAAAAAATAATCAATAAATCTAATCATAGTAATGAGAACATGAATATTAATTAACAGTCCACGTTTTCCTCCCCTACCTTGTATATATATATATATATTATAATCCTGTGGACTTCCTGATCAGTGGTCTTCAATATAACCAATATATTTGGGGATCTAAAAATTAAGGGCGTCCAATCGAAGGAGGATATCAAATTTTGGACAGGGAATCAGGAGAGAGGGATTAAAGATTATAACTTTTTCCGGACGTCATAAGTATATGACCCCTAAGTGAATACTTCATAATTTTTTAGAATTTTCTAAATTTGGGACATAATAAGAGAACGGTAGAACTTATCTATCTTTGGAGGTCTTATTTGAACTAAAATGTTTTATTTATAATGCAATTCCTCCAGTTATTTAATTAATCATTAATTTAAAATGATAAGCTATTAATGGTAGTGTTATTCACTAGTAAAAAAAAAAAAAACACACATCTTTAAAAAAAACAGGGCCAGGGGTAAGGATTCGTTGCAATGGTACTGAATACAAAGCAATAATAACTTCTAAAGAAGTATGCATTTAGCTTTATCTGGGAGCGTTGGTATTTATTTAATTACGAAGACGAAGAAGGAGAGAGTTGATATTTTTTTATAAGATTTTTCTCGTGGTGACTTACATATTTATATTACCTTGTTGTCTTTACTGTATCTTGGAACCTTTCCTCCGAAAAGGAACATAAAATAACCCAAAATCAGTTGGTACTTACCCAATTTTCTCAGCTATAGAGTTTTTATTCAATAATTGTTGTAAATGTTCATAGCTTAACAAAAGCTAATTTGAATTCAACCAATCAACGTTCAGAACTCTAATTTGGGGAAAAAGCAAAAAAACTCGACAACGGGCTCACAAAATACCGTGTAAATTGCTGTGTTGATGAAATAACACCGTTTTATATTTTATTGTTTGTAATTAAATTGATTATTTAATCATTGGCAATTATTATTTAATGACCTATAAATCTTGAAGGATGCAATCATCTCTAAATATATTCGTTGTTCATGAAAAGAAAAGTGAGTGTATTTGTATGGAGTTGTATGAAAACGTTATGTTGATGTTTTGTTTATTGAATGCAATCTTGCAGGTGCTTAATTCAACTCAAACTTTATACAAGTCTATACTGTATAGAGCTGTATAAAATATGAGTTGATAAATCTTTTTCAACAAAGAGAGTGTGTAGCTAAAGCTTCTATTAAAAAAAGAAAGAAAAGGGAAGTACATTATATTAAGTAAAAAATAATGAATGTTACTTCAGGTGAGGTTTAGGTGCAAGTTTGTGTGCATAAAACTCATCTTGAGACTAAAGTACTTCCTGTCATATTAAAATAAAATTCTTAATCTGCTATTATTATTATTTCATTCTTGAGGAGAGAACGTCTAAGTATTTTTTTTTTGTACCTTGGTACAACTATATTTTTACTTATTATTTTATAAAAACATTAGTTTTAATTTTTTAACATATTAAATATAATATTTTTTAATATTACAGTAAAATCGTTAGGTAATGGTCTTCTTGTGCACCTAAAGTTGTATAACTGAACTTGTACTTTTGTAGTTATGTAATTAATTTCTGCTTGATATGGTCCGGTATAAAAATAAGAAAAACACGTTTTAGTATTGAGTAACTACGTGTGAGTGTGCTCATGAATAACGGGGAGATTTCTTGGGGAGTTATCTTCTACATTATTAGAACATAGTTTGACAGTTCGTTGACGTCTAATAACTCCGGACAATGCCGGGTACTACAGCTAGTTATTTTTTATAAAATGCAATCTGGGCGACATTGACACTGCTGACGTCAAATGAAAACTCTATATAACTCTCAATTCTTCTGGAAAACTAATTAAGAAAGTATGGACACTGAATGTTTGTCGAGTACTAGAAGACAACGGCACGGAGTTAAAAATTGGGGAAATAATCATAAATATACATTGATACAAAAAATTACCAACATTTCATCCCATATTTAAAAAAAACAATTTTAGACTATGTAAAGAGAAAATACGGTGCTATGAAATTTCAACCTCTTCTTTTTCCTCAAAGCATCTCATCCCCTTTAATTTCATCCGCGAACATATCATCGCCAAACTTTAAATTCATTTAGCAGGCAGGTTATGTTCAAATAGAAAGTTCTTTGCGATTTCACGTCTTCCACTATGCATATTATAATTCTTAAGTGTCGTGTACAAGTTGCAACCTACAAATGAGATGAATAATTTGAAGATAAGGATAATGCAATAATTGAATATTCTATGGATGGTTGTATATATTAATCGGGATATTTTTGACTATTTTGTGAAAATTACTAATTGATATTATGTGATACATAATTAAGTTCAATTTATAATAATTATATTACTAATAAATAAGTATTTTTAATAGATCAAAATGAAATGCTAACGTCAATTATAGATAGTTTATTAAAATGACTGATTAAATAAAGTGATGAGATGGATAAATAGTAAATTGGCAATAAAAACTTGTATACAACAGTCCCTTTTCATAAATTATATGTAAATTTAATATATCCAGAGATGTCTATTTACACTTTGTACTAGAACCTAGCGCTCCTCCCTACCGAATATATTATTTGGAGATGAAATGTCCAGGAATGAAATTTATTGTGGATGAAATTACCTGTCAAGGAAAGAAATAGGTGTTGTAAAAATAGATGGCTTTAGTAATATGTATCTCATATTGAATATGTGTAATCGGTTAACTCTAAATTGTGTATAAACGATAAGGTTTTGTTCTAAAAAAAAACCGGATAACGCAGTTATGTGATTGTTTACCTCAGTATTGTTTGAGCGCCTGTCAAATACAAATGAGCCATATTTTACAGTTTTTCTTCGATAAATGTGAAAAGGCAAGGCAGGAGGCTGAAAATGTGAATAGTGTTTATGGTCCTGATATTGTAACAGACAAAAAGGAGAGACTATTAATTGGAGTGAAAAAAAAAAAAAAATTATTATTACACCCAATAAAATTGTGTACTATATGTCCAGGGATGGGATTTTTGTAGACAAAAAAACACAGTTTATCTATTAGGAGAAACGGTTGGTGCGTATGGTTTTTTTTTTTCCCATTCTTTAATAGGTCATTATGGTGTTAACAACTCACTCTGAAATAAGAATCTTACTACTTAACTTGGTTGTAAATTGTTTTAAAAATGCAAAAAAAAAAAATATATATCCATTTAAAAATGGGAAATATTTTCCATGCGCTAATGCTATTATTTTAAATGTTGAAGATTCTTCTCTTTATAACAATGTTTATTTTTTTCTCTGAAAAATCATGTAATAGGCAGGTGATATTAACAAGGTCGTAATTCAGTTATATCATAAGTATCCTTCCCACCTTCCTCTTGCGCTCTACAAATATCATATACTTGAGTAATAAGTATATCCTTTATTCCAAGTAAAATGTGTCTGATATGTACTTGACTTTATAAAATTGCAAAAGAGGACCTGATTTGGGATGGTATAAAGAATACGTCTTAAAATAATATACATTTATAAAACAAAATTGTTCTCTCTGTATGTATGAATAAATGACAACAAGTCACCGGGTGTACTAAACATATTTTGATCTTAGAAATAACAATTTAGTCGTATTAATCAAATATTGCAAGCGTGTGGAATGTGCATGTATAGTTGCAATGAAAACTGTTTTTGTAATGCTTTCTGATGTATATGATAATTCATATGCATTTACAGTATAGTTTTTGATTTGAATAAAATATCAACACTTCTATGTTAATATGAATTTTGTTTGTATTTATTTGTGAGCGCTCTAAAGATTAAAGTACTCATGAGTCATCCCAAACTATTAATTTTTTATTATCAAGTTCTTATCTTTATTCTTTCATTCTTGAGGAGGGAACGTGTCATATGAATTGATATTATGTATTATTGTATAGAGTAGTTTAGTGTGAGTGGGCTCATAAAAAACTTGTAGAAAAACTGAGGATTTCCTGGGAAGTTATCTTTAATATTGTTTAAAAGAAAAGTGTATGTTTTTGACAACACCGGGAAATGCCGGATACTACCAATAGCAGGCTTTTAATCGTTAATTTATTTTTCCTCTTCCGTTCATTTTATTTTAGTTCAGTGTTAAGTGTTCCGCCATTATTTCCCTTACGTTCCTTGTTCCAATCATAAGTTAGTACCATATTAACTGTATGGCAGCAAATTGCGACTTCCATTTTGATAACTAGGTTTCAAGATTTGTTAACAGAGTAATTTGGTGAATATTAGCGTTCAAATGAGCTACCACTGACTAAAATCGGTTCATTCATTGTCGACATGGAGGCCAAAAAGAAAAGTATAGCCGATTTCATTCGCACCCAGTACAGTAACAAGACTAGAAAAACTGGACCGTGAAATATTAGAGAAACTCCAAGAACACCCGCTGCCTCATCTACGCGGTCGATGAGGTGCCACCGTTCAGCCAGACTAAGTTGCCAGCCTCTGTGATGATGCTGAGAATCATGGCATCAGACGAAAAGAGTATGCCCCTTTATTGGTTCCCGAACGACCTGGAAATCGGAACAAAGGAGTACCAGGACGTCTTCATGGTAGTGGTATTGCCCTGGATGAAGTCCAACTAACCAGAGGAAATTTGAAATTTGGATAATATAATATGACCTGATTGCAAAATAATCAATAATTCAAAGGATATAAAGAATAGTAAATCATGAAAAACCGACTAAATTAATTATTTCAAAACTATTTTTTTGGGCACAATAATTTACAATAAATCATACAATTAAGATTTTTTTTTGGTACATGGTTGCCGTTTCGTTAACTAAAAATGAACGAAACTTCCGATAAGTGTCTAAAAGGAAACTTTTCACCAATGAATAGATGAACGTAAAAGTGTAAACGGATCCAAGTTTGAACATAAAAATAGTTATTTCATTAATGCTGAATTAAAAATAAAGACAAGTTTTTTTCATGCATGAAAGATATGCAGAAAATTTTACTTCTCAATGTATTTTCCTTATATTTAGGGAAATAATGCCTTATAAAGTTCACTTTAAAATTTTGGATTCTTTTTAAGGACCAATAAGAGAGGAAGGACAGGAAGCGGGCCTATATTAAGGATTGATCAACCCTCCTAAGCACAGACTTGTTATCAAAATATCAAAATAAACAGGTATTAGACTTAATCCTTTTTCTTCGTTAACCTAAATATATGTAATAAATTTCAGTCGTATAACTTTATAAAATATATTTATATATGTCGAACCATAAAACAAACATTATTTGATCGATAAACTATTAAATTATGATTTAAGTTTCATGTGTTTATCAATATTATAACAAAAAAAATCAACTAATAATTTTAACTAAATTGAACGCCAGCAACATGACGAACTCCCCATTTGAAGTTTGCTTTAGGATCCGTCTTAACGAAAGTATATGTTGGGCCCACTCTTCCAGGTGGTTTATTATATGATTTAGAATTCAGTGGTTGGTATGTGTCAAGAGTGTCCCTCACTACTCTTTGCTTCTCAATTTCATCTGAAAAAAAATATATAATCTTTTAATTGTAAAATAAAGATAGGATAAGTTTTTGATTAAATAAAAGATAATTGTATTTGTTGATTGAGCATGTAAAAATATTATAATATTATTATATTTATTCTATCCTTTAAATCTTTCTTTTACTAAGAAAAACAAAAAAGGCCAAAAATCAATTGGTATTAGTTTGCCAATTGCTACTAAATAGGAGGCTATTCTTTAATACATAAATTTGGAATTGTACAAATAAGCTTATTAAAATTGAACCAATCAACGCTTAGAGTACAAGTAAGACTTACTTCTATTGACCTTAAAACCGAAAAAGTTTTAGGGAAAATGCCAAAATGAGTTAGTAGTTATTTAATTTTTCACAACTATGGAATTATAATCTAATAACTCTTGGGAATTTTTCACAGCTTAGCAAGAGTTAATTGGATTCAACCAATCAACGTTTAGAACACTGATTAGGAGAAAAGAACCATAGCATTGACAATTAACATCAAAAATATTGTACATTTTT
The DNA here is from genome assembly GCF_016086655.4 of Lepeophtheirus salmonis. Taxonomy (NCBI): domain Eukaryota; kingdom Metazoa; phylum Arthropoda; class Copepoda; order Siphonostomatoida; family Caligidae; genus Lepeophtheirus; species Lepeophtheirus salmonis. The sequence goes on from NC_052132.2 coordinate 23,008,043, forward strand.
ATGTTAGTGTGTTAATATCGACAGCTGACCAAAAAATACAGAGTACATTTTTATTTTATGGTGGGATAATAACGTGAAATCTCAGATATAAAAAAATAATAATTTAAGTATATAAATTTTTGTGAATGAGTTATTCTGGGATTCTGGAAAAGGAAGATATGTAAAACAACTTACTTGCAATACGGTCAGGAGTAAGATATGCAGTTCCTGCATAGGTGGATGCAATATAACAAACGCCGACTAAGAGACAACAGATAATCTACGGGGGGAAAAAAATCAAATTATTTTGTTTTAGATTATTTTGAGTTAAGTTAAACCTACTGATTTCGACATCATTTTGAAACTGTCGATTGACATCATGCTCGAGCGATCTTTATATATTCTATAATGAGAGCGATAATAGTTCCTTAGCCCAGCGAGCGCTTAATTATGCATTAGAGAAAGTTTTTGAGGGTAATTAATTTCATTCTACGTCCTTTTACTCCTGCTACATGTACTTTAGGGTGGCCCTTAAATATCAATGTTGTACTTTTACTTGTTCCACTCTTTCATTTCGTTCCTTTCATAATAAAACTTTGTTGTGTAAAATAATTTTAACTTTAATTAATACTATTCGTTGCTCAGGACATTAAGAAATTTAACTAATTAAGAACTCTTCTGCTTAATATTAAACAAAAATTAAAGACAGTCAAATTTTAAGAATTATTTTCATGTTGATTTTATGAGTATGAGTATACTAATAAATAGGCACTCTTCTTTGACACGATGAGGAAGTGGCTGCTTTATTCTGGGTCAGACGCCAAATTAGCAGCCATGTGCACTTCCTTGAGCATTAAGAAACCTTCCTAATACACCCTGGCTCTCAGGCTGTACAGGTGAAGTGTTATCCCAAAATGCAGTTTAAACTCTACTGCCGCCGTGTTTCTAGGCACCCAGGAACCCTTATCATATTCTATAATACATTAAAACCTATGGAGTGTGCAGGTGACCTGCTAGGCCAGAGGCATGTTAAATTTCTCGACCCCCTACAATTTTTTCTAATAACTTAAAGTTATAATACCAATTTGTCTTTAAGCGTAAATAATTTTAATGCCAAAATCTATATCCTTACTAGCTTAGTAGTTTCAATGTTCAGTGCTTTTTAACATCAATTAGAATATTTAATATGTATTGTATTACAAAGTACTTTATCTACAAAACAAACCACTCTTCTCTTACCAGTAGTCGTGAAATTTTAATTTATTCCACGTTTAAAAATAAAAATGTCAGCAAATGTTGAAAAAAAGTTTAATAGCCTATGGTGGCCATTTCTGAATGTGACTCAAACGGTACAATTTTGTGACAGGAATATATTTTCATCATTAAAACCTATTGAGAGGAATAGAGAGTGAAAATAAAAACATTGCATTATTAAGTACGTAATCAGAGTTATTCTAATGTACATGCTATAGCAATACCGACGGCATAGGTTATAAATGAGCTTTTTGTAAAGGAAAATCACAGTTTACAGATTAGAAAAGGAAAACTGATTTGTGCGTGTGCTCTTTTTTTCGATTTTTTAATAGATCGTTGTGTTGTTAACATTTCTCTATGAAAAAAAGAATTTCCCCTTACTTTTGGTGTATTTAAAAAAAAAATATGAGCAATAATAGATATATATTTAAATCTAACTACCGCGTTTTGAAAAAGTATTGAGACTTGCCTCTAAGTAGTTATTAAATACTCATAATTGATCAAGATGATGTTGTACATGGAAAGTTTTATTTTATAATACTTTTTCAATATAACGATGCACATTAGTTATGAATCTGGCCATCATCAGCCTCAATGATAGCCTCCAACAACCTCCAGAACCCCTTGAGCATATTGACAACTAAGTCCTTTTTCATGATCCTCCACTACTGGTTAACAGAGGTCTTCAGGGCATAAATATTTGGGTAGCAGACTTTGCAGGCCTTCTACTCAATTTGGCACCAAATTAAGTGATCTAGTGGATTCAGATCTGGGCTCTGAGGGGACAAAAGGTTGATGCTTCTACCCATCCACTCTTGTACAATATTAGCAGTATGGGCCGGAGAAGAAGAAATGATATGGAAACAAAAAGAGAGAAAAAGAAAAGACATATTATACAATGTTATAACATTAAGCCTCATGTCTCAAACTGTATAAATAAAACATTTCAAGCTTCATGGGCACAAGAGGACTCCTTGCATACTCGTAGTGAGTAAGGGATTCCAAGAAACGGACATGCAAGGGAGTCCTCGTAGCAAATCCATTTTCTTTTTATCCTTTCTTTGTTTCTATCTCATTTCTTCTTCTCTCTCTTTGTTTCTATTTCTTGTAGTTGGGGCATACGAATACTTATTGACTTTTATTATGAGATCAATTCAAAAATGAGTTTTATCCTTGAAATATTGTCGTGGCCTTATCTTAAATTGACAACGATATAGAGAGTTTTTGGAGAGGCTCTTATAAAAAAAATTGAAGATCATACTTTCAGCTATCAAATGCATTACTTTTAAACTTTTTGAATCTATTCGTCTTGAAGCTATGAGCCTCTGAATAAAAAACATCTATTTTCCACTTTAAATAAAGATAACTTGAGTTAAAAGTATGATGCAGACATTTTAAAAATGTTTTTAGAATTTTTTTACACTCAGCTTTAAAAGATATTTACATAATTTATCCCTATCTTCAACACCGAGGGCTTAAAACTCCTTTGAACCTTAAAAATAGTCAAACATAACAAAAAATGTATTTCCTTTTTCTGAAGGGCACGAGGCTATGAGAGAAAAAATAAGGACATATTTGGAATTAGGTGATCAAACTCTATTAAATATAGCATATACTGTTTTGTACCATTTTTACTGTTGGACAGTGTAATCTACGCTATTCCAAAATATTTGGAACTTTAAGATTGAATCAACAACAACTATTCAAAACTGTATTTCTATAAGGTCTCATTAATTTTTCTACAACCAGTATGATATTTTCCCTCCACTAAATTAAATTTAAAAGATTTTCCTCCTGACAGCAGTAATTGATACTTTGTCACACCATGCAATGTTACATAATAATAACTCAATTGCTTGGAAAATTGTTCTAACTACTGATTTTGGGTCTTATTCCTTGTTTCATTATTAAGAAAAAGTTGCATCAATATATATACAATAAAGGTAAGGACGTGATTGAGTACGGCATTATCACAGTAATACAAAAACTTTCTAAATGTTGATTTGTTGAATTATAATTATATTTTTTTAAATTGTTAACATTTCCCATAAATTATTAGATAGTACTTCAATGGTTGGGAAATATTGAATAAAAACGAACTTATTTTGCGTCTTTTTTCGTTTATTTAAGTAAGAAAGGTTGCTAGTTACAATAACGGTAACGTCGTTATAGATAATGGTGTTTACACACTAACAAAAAAAATAATTAGTATTTTATTTTCACCCGCCAATGTTTCTTTCTCCCTAATCAGTGTTTTGAACGTTGATTGCCTCAATTATAAATTTTTTTTGTTAAGCTGTGAATAATTTTCAACAGTTTTGTTAGATAATAATACCATAACTACAGGCAGTTCTAATAATATATTAAACGCACACTAAAAAATGTGACCTTGATTGACAGAAAAGCCTTGCTTTGCTAATATAGATTGGTCTTTTAGTGGCATAAGAATAAATATTTGTACTCAAAAATCAAATTCAGTATGTCATTTACTTGAGACCCAATTTAGCACTTGCCAAAAAAATGGTGTTTTTAGGTTTTTATTTTTTCACTGACGTTCCAGAAAAATTACAAAATATTAAATAATTCTATGAAACGATAAAAATTCGAAATAGGCTGAATTTAGCAGAGTTTGATTTCTTGATTCACAATATGGCCTTCATCGTTCTCTAGCAAGCTTTGCTTCTTCAAGGAAAGTACAGTATTTGTGTACCATATCTGAAATTGACAACGATAAATTGTATTTTTGAACAAGATTCAGACTTTCATCGATAGTACGAGATATTTTTGCCTATTCTCAATCCATTCTTCTTAGAAATATGCTCCTCTGAAGAAAAAATCAATCTATATTTATTATTAAAACAAAAATAACTCGAATTCTAAACATGTTTTTAACATATTTAAAATTGTTTTGGGATATGTAAATATAAGGCTACAAAAAATAAATAGCTCTATCATTTATATCTTTTTTCAACACTAAGCTTTGAAACTTAAAGGTATAAAAAAAACACCAATAACTTCATGGCCTTTGCTAGAAAAAGCAGATCCTTCTAGAAAAAAACTTAGGCTATATTTGGAATCAAAGATTCAAACTTTTCAGCATATTTCAATGTCAGGATACGAAAAAGTCTGATTTTGTTGGACAGTGTAATTTCATACTTCGAATGAATTTCTCTTTGTCGATTCTAAAAGAGGTGTAAAATTGAAATTCACAGTTTTTCTATAAGTTTTGGCTTTAACTCTTTAGTGTCTCTTAACTTATTAATTTTGATCACAATGAGTTATGACTTTATAATAAGCCCATAATTATCGTATATATTTTCTTTTATATGCTATTTTACTAAATCGGAACAATTACCCCATATGTACATATATCAAATTTAATAATTTTTTTAAAAGTTATAAATAAAATACAACAAGAATAAATCTATGGATGATCAAATTCATTTTCCTTGGCTCGAATCATGAAACAAAAAGAACAGGCTTGATTCCAACAGCAATACAATTCAAACATTGATACTTCGAACCAAAAGAAGAAGACGAGAAACGATTCAACTTATTAAATGACTGATAATCAAATGAAAGATAACGATCAAAATAGTACTTTCAGTAATTGCAATATAGAAAACAATATGAGTATTGGAAAGATCATATTGCTCAATACCAGAGGCGGTAAAATCACTTATCAGGCCATACTTTAAAGAAAATATTATTAGGATTTTATATAGATGTTAAGTGTCTTCAGGACATCAAAGCTAAAGTATAATCGTCATGTAAGGATGATTGCGCCTTCTGTCTTCAAAGAAAGTTTATCTCCTTTTTTTTTAATGACTCGGGTTCAAGTAGATGAGTTATTTCCTTGATTTCTAAATCTCTTGGTGATCTGACATATACCATATCCTACTCAAGTGCAAGTGACTCGCATTAAATTTTTATATCTCCTGAACAGGCTAACTTTGAATTAATTAATGCTTATGGTCCTAATGTAAAGGGTCATTCATTCTTCCATACTATTACTAACAATTGCAAATGTAATAATTTACCAATCTTACTCGTAGGATACCTTGACTTTGACTTAAATCGTGTCAGCTACAAATAAAAAATATATGGAGAGCCTTGTATGTGAATTAAATTTAATTGATTTAACAGCCTATTTAATCCCCAGTGATAGTGTGTCTTGGAGAAGAGGCCAATCAACGTCACGAAATGATTTAGCATTTGCGTCAAAATTTATATATAACATAATAATAGCCTTCTATCGTTCTGAACCATTTTCCGATCACAAGATGATAGTGGTTAATTTTGAACTCGAAACTTCTTTAAAGCCCTGGAAAATCTCTTTGTGGTTGATCAATGATGAAAAATGCATAAATAAAATCAAAACTAAGATAGCAAATAGTTTTAATTCTTCATTTTCTGTAAAAAAGCTATATTTTCTCATTAAACGCAAATACATAATACTGCTAGAAGCTGCAGTAGGTAAAAGAGAAAAGTGATGAATGATTTTAACGATAATTTGGAACGTACCTTGAGCAATAACATGGATTAACCTTTTCAACGAAATAAAGCTTCTGAGTTTTAAAACTCCTTTTAGATTGCAGAAATCACCAAGTTAGAAACGTGGGCTAAAATAGAACATAATCCCATTCGAAGGATTAAAACCCTTACCAACAAAAATAATTACTCATATTTCTCTAAAGCATTCGATTTCCTGTCTCATTCTCATATTTTGAGATAAGTGGAAAAGTCGTTTTTTTAACCTTGTTAGGACATTGACAGCAGCTACGGGGGATCATCGACAGTTACGATTGGAAGTAAAGGGAGAAGACCGATTAACTTGATTAAAAGTTTTGGGCAGGGTTATCCTTCGGCCCCTCTGCGCTCTTTGTAGCTGCAATAGAAGAGCTAAGAACCGGCATGACAAAAAATATCTAGGATTCGGTGTCAGTTTTGGAAATATTGAATATTTTAAATATCTTTATGATGTCGATGATGTGACCGTGATGATAGAAGCAAACTCGGAAGCTCAATTACAAAGAAGAATAAAAATGATATTATCTTATTTTACAACGTTCGAAAAAAAGTTGGGATTGAAAATCAATAAATCAAAGACTTCAATTTTCCCGATTGGCTTATGTTATTTGGGAAAAGGATTGAAAATTTCAAATTATTCTACCTAAGAAATGATAACTGTTTTAGGCATTAAATGGGTGTGTTCTGGTCCCTCAGAATTAAATTGGTTCGAACTTAAAAAAACGAAAATCAATAATTTATCAAAGGCTGGCGCAATTTTAACATTAAAAAAAGAATAGACCTTTATAACACTTTTGTTATTCCAAATGTTATTATATAAGGCTATTTCTTTACCAATATCAGTAGAGGATGCCATATTGGAGGATTTTTTTGGTTTTTTATTAGTTTAAACCTGAAGGGTCTGGAGGAAAAAAACGTTAATATAATTACAGCGATAATTCTATTCGGCGTGTCATCAAAAATGAAGAAAGTACTCCTAAAGTTAGGTCAATCTTTATTCAATGTTAAGAGCTTCCTAGCAAAGAATATAACTGTAGAAGAACCTGTGGTTGCGGAGGATACCTGTTTTATTTTAATTTCGGCGGTGGCAAGATATGGTGCGTTCGAATTGAAACTCTCTATGAAAATTGAGAGTGCTTGGGACTAGGCATCGGATATCATTCATCAAACACATCAAGACATTTTCGGACTAAGTAGAAAATACTCAAACTTTTTAGAAAGATTTTTAAATCACTTATAATATACGAGTAAAAATAGGTAACATTTATGATTATATTTTATTAATTGTAAACATTAAGTTTATAAAAAAGTATTCAAAGTTTAGATTAATAAAAAATACATTGTGATGAATCTTGTGATGTTTGCATGTGTTTACATATGATTTTACTATTTACATATTGAAATTAAAAAATCAAAAAAATATTTGAAGAGAGCATTCAGTATCTGGTTAAACTTTTCATCATAATAATTAAGTGGTCTAATCAAAATACAACTTGTATAATTAACACCCTTTTAAAAATCATTTTAAGTGTTTTTAGAACAACAGCTGTACCTTGTATTGTTATTATTTTCAATATTATATCATGTTTCTCATTGATGTTCATAAGTGCTAAGGTTATTATTTAGTTGCATTCTGAAACCTTAGGCTTCACGTTTTCCAAGACGAAGCATATCATCTGAATTTCGTTTTCCTAATCGAAGGACATCATTAAATGCAGGGCTAATGCTTAAGCGTGTTCTTTTTCCTAGCCATGCAGGTACACCAAGTGTGAGAGATCGTTTACCTAATCGAAGCATATCGTCATTCCCGTATCTTTTACCCAATCTCAGAACATCATCAACCAGGGCTGGTCGTTTTCCAAGTCTCAACATATCATCACTACGCTTCGTTGTCTCTGGGATACGTTTGCCAAGTCGTAGAAATTTGTCCAAATTATTACTCCGCTTTCCGAGTCGTAGAATGTTATCAATAGAAGGACCTCTTCCAAGTCTTATCATGTCTGGGCTATTTCTTTTACCTGTTGATAAATCATTGTCAATTATATTATTTTTAAAATTATATTCAAACATACCCAATCGAATAACATCGTTCAATGGGGATCTACCTAGACGTAAAAATTCATCCCGTTTCCTTAAGCGTAGCACATCAGACATTGGGTCTCTTTTCCCTAGTCGAAGAACGTCGTTAAATGCTTCATTTTTCTTACGAAGCATAACGACATCATGTTCTTGAATCTCATTTTCTCGATCAGTGACGGGAATGGGCTCATTGATAATAAGGTCATTTGTTACCATGTCTTCATACTAAATATATAAATGGAATATCACTATAAAATCCTCACTCATACGTTTATATCAGAGTACCTCTATCATACAACAAGCCTCGTAAAACTCTGTATTGCAGAATTGTGCACAGTCCTCAAAACATACTTGTTGGCACGAAGCTTCCTCTCCCGATATAACCGTCAATGTTGCTATTAATTAAATAGATATAATTTAAAAAAAGTAAAATATTGATATTTTCATATTCGTTAGACTTTTAAGTTTCTATATTTTTTTTTCAATGTTAAACAAAATTGATTTCTATATTAAGAAGCGTGACTACTAATAGATCTCTACACATATAAGCATATGTCGTGTTATGCTTTAAAAGCAGATGGCTGAAAGTGAAAAGGGTTGTGCAAATATTTTTCTTTTGGCTATTTTTTATTCAAAATAGTAGTATAAAAAGGTTTCTTTTAAAAGGCAGATTTACACAATATTCGTATCTTATTGAATCAATACTTCTTTTGATATTTTGAAAATGATAATTTTTTAATCATAAATTGATTTATATGATATTAGGAATATGTATATCTTGTTTGGAAATTATGGGCTTTGGATACATAGGTTTTAAAATATTGTGTGCTCCTGGTAGAATTTGGGTGTGTTTGAGGTGGAATGGTGGTTTTTATTTGCAATTCTAATTAAAAAATGATTAAATAATCAGAACACTATTTAATAAAATTTTAACCTTCATTTCTGCCCGATGTCTCGAGAAACACAGAAAAACAAGATTTTTTTTGAGCCACTGAAATAAAGATTATGTACATTTTTTTTGCTTCCGAGGCAATAATGATTGCTGCTAATTTGAAAAACTTTATTCGTAATGTCAGTTTCGTGGAAAGACCTCTATATCTAAAGAGGAGTGCTCCAAGTTATTGGAGGGGACAGGGCCCATCACAACGGTGTTTTTTTTTGTTTTTTTGCAGGTTGAGGTGATATAATTATTAATTTATTCTTGGAATTTATTAATGAGCATTTCTTGTTTGTAAAAACCAAAATTAGATAGTTTTTAAAGAAAAAAATTAAAATTAATTTAACATTTAAGTTAGAATCCTCAGTAGTCACAAATCGGTATGTAGAGCTCAATTATTAATACACAATTGTTAAGCAGACAGATTTAGAATTCAGTCACAATTCTGCCATTTCAATAATGTAAAATTCAAAACATGATCATATTCATATGGGATTTGGAGGGGGTATAAATATCGTTTTAAGGGGGAAACCCGCCTTCTAGAGCTCTCTGCAGTGACAACCATGAGCTTTGTTAACTTTCGTCGTGGGGTGGGAGGCTTAAGCCCCTCTGCCCCCCCCCCAAAGAGCTACAGACACCAACAATTACAATACTGTATAGTAAGATGAATAAATAATAACTAATAATCCAGCATTCCTGTTAGAAAAACGCATTTACATGAACTTATGCTGAGCTTGAAATTTATATTAGGGGGAGCCAAGAGTTTGATTTTTTTTTGGTAGGAGGGACAAATAAGTTTTATTTACATATTAATTAAATAATATCTAAGTTTATATGTAGGGGCATTTCTATCTTTCATCGTTGGGGGGGAGAGGGCTAAGCTGCAAAAACTATCAAGGCCCTAATATAATTACTTATATGAATAGGTTTGTTATAAGGGGCACTGTTTATATGCAATTTTGAGTAACGGGTAGAAGGATTGGTGTCCCTGGCCTATGGACATCATCATGCTCTAAATTCAGACCTAATTATATGTACATAGGTGATCAAAATGGTTAGTCTAAATAATGACTACCACTTAATCTATGCATTCAACGTTTTCTTAATACTAAAAGAAGGAACGTAAATTAATGACTAATTACCTAAATATACATAATTTGGTATAATTTATGTCATATGTCATATACAATATATATACAAGATATGACAGGCCTACATGATAATGACAATAAGGTTTAGTTGAAAGTAACCATTAATTTTCTCATGTTTATATTTTAATATAATTTATAAAGAAAAAAAAGAATTTTTCATTTATATTACAATGTGTGGGAAATCTCTCATCTTTCTAATGACAAATTGTTTTAAACTAATATAACTTTAAGTTACTCACCAAATAAAAGAAGAGTTTTACTCATCATGGCTCTTATCAACGACAAATAACGAATTAATCTATAAAAACTGAAAATTATTAATTGTGTTAGTACATTTTATCAGCGTCATGTTCAAAGGTATTTTTCTTTTTCCTCAAATAAATTGATTTGATAAATGTTTATATTATTTCAAGAGCAACAAATACATAAACTATAATTACATTTGACCATACTTACATTCTGAATGAAGATGTTACTAAATAAATTTCTTGTCTATTCACTATAAAACAATATTTATTTTTTCAGAAGTCATTAGAGGTACACATTTTACAATGCATTAATACCCATTTTGTTAGGACATCGTCTTTTATATCAGTTTTTCGGAGAGCTTGACTGTAGAAAGCCTTTTTTCTCGCACCTTTAAAAAAAGCTTCCGTAAAAATGGTGCGTGATTCTTTGTATTAATCTTTTTTTTTTCCTTCATTGCAAAAGAAAAGGAAAGGTTACATTCATAGAAACATCATATTTTCTTTAATTGTAATCTATTTAATAGAAAAATTGATTTGAAAGATAATTTGAGGTCAACCCCAACATTTTTGGTCCAGTCCTGCAAAATGTATATTGATAATCTTAATTTATATTTCAGTTTTTGGTACAAGTAAAATTGATTTGTAATTTGGAACCCAAATCCTACTGAAAAATAATAGGACCTTAACACGTTCAATAATTAGTTATTAGATGTATCCTATTTAGCAAAGGTAGAAACTGAGACTTGACTTGAGCTCAAGTCCATATTTTGTAGACTTGTGACTCGGCTGGATCACATAATCAAATACTCGAGACTTGACTTTAATTCAAAATTCTTTTATTTTTTTACAGGATATAAATTAGTCTTTAAAGTATCTTTATTTTCTGAAGATGGGAACTTGACTTGTTGATAATTAAATTTCAAGGACATGGACTTGTGAACAAAAACTCGAGACTTAACTTGGAATTGCAATATAAGGACTTTTTACTACCTTTTCTATTTAACAAAACATTTTTTCACTCGCGTTTCTTCTTGGCTAAAGTTAATTAGTGGGGAGATAATCGGCGACCGTGCGACCCCTCAACTGCTATACAAATATAAGCATAATTTAAACCTTATTCTACATAAACAACAGAATCATGACAACATCCCAGAGTATTATGCCTAACAATTTTTTATTTTAAATGTGAAATTAAAAAAAAAAAAAGTATAACTCCCGTAAGCAATTGAGGGTTAGAAAGTTCACCATCAATTTGTTTCCAGTTTGTTGGTGAACTTTTGGCCTCTCCAATTACCAGATCTGAACCCCTGGATTATAGTATCTGTTGGCAAATTAAGTCTTAGACCAGTATAATCTGAGAACTAAATGTTGAGGCCTGAGTTGGGTTGGCATGTCAGAGTCCTACATCAAAAGCACCCACAGCAAATTTCTCCACTGCCTGGGAGTGTTTATTGCTGCCCACGGTGGTCAACTTCAAGATTAATGATACTTAATACCATTATTATAAATTATATTAACCAAATTGTTTTGGATATTAAATCTACCTATACAAAATTGTACATCATTGTTTAATTTGTTCATTTTAGTTTCAAAATTTATGCACAACCCACTAATGTTCTGATATGTAATATTCCATCTGTGCTGAAATAAACTGTTCTATAAGGTGGCAAGAAGAAAAAAAAGATAAAATCAATATCTCACTAAAAAGAAAGATTCGGGTGGAGAGATAAGAGAGGTTTAATTCATTCTTTTACATCTATAAAATTATATAACAAAATTTAACATATAATGGTTTTTAGTTACTTTAATGCTTATAACGTTCTAAAAACGATTCACGTGTTATATTCATTATCATAAATTGCATTGTTATATTTACTTCTACAACCAAAACCACTGGTTTAGTTAAACTATTGGTTGTATAAATGGTGTAAAACCCATAAATAATTGAACTCCCCTAATATTTTAATAAGTAAACAATTCAAGTAGCATAATTTGAAGATTAATAATGTTATATTGAAGGCATCACTCCTCTAGAAACCATTATTTGTGAAAAGACATTTATATGAATAAATTAAACCTCTCATATAGGTTATAAAGCACATTCAATCCTGAAATTATTCTGCACAAGTTGGTTTTTTATTAAGATGGAGCCTTAGATTAATTGTTTGTTTTTTGTTTGATTAATACAACTAATGGTTTAATTAAACTTTTTTTTCTAAAGAGAGATATTGATTTGATCTTGTCCTGATAGATCATAGCAAAACAACTAGATTCATATACGTAAAATTTTGCTAGTACGTTTATTTTTTACTTAGATAAATAAAAATGTGTCAATTTTGATGACCAGTTATATGATCTTTTTTCTAAGATTAAATACCTATATAGCCAAACTTTATAAAATAATAATATATATATATATTAATAAAAAATAACTAATTAAAATTTATTAGGAAGTAATTTCATAAAAAAACATTTGAGACCAAAAGTAACGACGGTCTTTACAGTTTTACTAGATGGTCTTACTATTAATTAGTAATATTACATTGTAACACATTTTCTTAGACTGAATAATTTAGTAACAGATCGAAAGTTTTCATTTCTTTAAATAAAAAAGAACGCTTTGACATGTTCAGTCCTTTTCTAAAAAGAAGAAAGAAAAAAAAAAAAGAGTGGAATAACTGGCACCCTAATATATTTAGATTATTTCCTTTAAAATTTATAATTTTTACACTGAAAAAATGATTTAATATAGGCAATATATAGAAATAGCATAAATTATAAGTATAATTTGTGTCCAGTTATAAACAAATAGATACTCATTCTGATTTACCACTTATTTAATTTTTGGAACCTTTAAAATCTTTTTATTAATATCAAAAAGCACAATTAAACATAATTGGAAAGGACATAAGTGAATAAAATAACCTCAGCTTTAATTGTTTTAAACTAAAACAATTCAATCCAGGAACCAATTACTCAAATGTAAAGGGATATTTAATGGGAGACACATACATAAAATCCTTATTCCTCAAATTAACGTATTATTTCAAGATGTTTCGAGGGGAAAAGTTGTATATTTTGTAATTAAAGTCAATTTATATCTTTTCAAAATCTATTATTAAAGTATTTTAAATCTCTTAAACTAAATTTTTCTCTACGGCACATATTTTTCCCCGAAATCATCTTTTTTTTCATTTATTTTGCCTGTGTTTCAAAAGTAGAAGACTTTTGTACTTATTTAATGTTATTTTTATACAACTATTCAAAAGTATAATTTTTTAAAATGAATTCCTCATTTTAATGTATCCTTTTTGATCTACAATTATTTTTTAAATTTTAATTAAGACCAGAAAATACACTTTTTTAGCGTTTAATTTTGACAACGAATAAATATTATACAAAATGACTAGAATAGCCAAACTCTACTCTTGATGAAGGTTATATCCTGAGATGATATAGTCTATAGTTTTCTTTTTACATGCTCTCCCAGGCGTCATTTTATAATTTCATGTAGTTTTATGAGAGACAATTGGCACATGATAAAAGTCGACTTGAATATGAAATATAGTTTCTTAATTGGACAAAAAACCAAAATATTTCCTTAAAAAACCAAAATTTCAAATCTCAAAATATCTTTTGTAAAAAAGCAAGATCAAAAATATCTTAATTAAAAGAACCTTTTGCCAAAAATCAATAGTGCTTTATTTTTAAATATATTTAATTTCAAAATTTTATCTCATACAATAACCAAGTGTCCTCTTTTTAGAAATCAAAATTTGGTCACCAAATATACAGGGTAGGGATTTAAATCCAGAGAATTTAAGACTAAGGTACATTACAATTTATTTTCCTCAATTAATCCAGCAATTAAAAATGTTGGTGTCTCCAGAATAAACCCGCTTCCAAATACTCTATTTCGATAAACAACATGAATTTAAAATTTTAGTATGACACTGGATCTGTTAACTTCAATTTAAATTATCTATGAAATTATTTGCATCCTTGGGCGTGCAGCCATCACAGAGGCACAAAATAATGGCTGCACGACATCTTTATTCAGAGGACATTTCAAAGATTTTGTATTTAACTTGTTCTGGATTTAAAATCACCACCTTCTATACAAAATTTACATTTTTTCTTTCTAACATTGTTTTGCTTTGCTTGTTGCATTGGTTTATGGAGTAGAAAATTCCTTAGTTTTTATTTAAATTTCATTGCTCGTATTTAAAGTTACGTGGACAATAGTGATGCGTGGGTTACCCAGTAGTAGGGTCGTCTTATGCACTTTCGACAAGCGATTTCTTCATAAATTTGCTCGTTCATCACGTAGTAATTCAGTTGTTTAGCTCTTTAAATGCCTTTTTTTTACTAAACAAGTGTTTCCTTTCCAAGGCTCTCAATTCTTACAAAATAAGCTAGAAAGAACAGAATTCTATACTTCATTTTTATGTTTCTATACTACACATTAAATTTGCCAATACATTTTGTGAAACATAGAAAAAATATAATTTTTTGGCGACTAATATTGAATGTATGGTTTAAGGTGACGGGTTCTGCCATTTTTGTATTATATAAATTCGAAGGGTAAGAAGGTTGTAGTTAAAAACGCTGCGTTACAATAAAACAATAATTTAAAAGGTAGTTTAATTATGAATTAATAGGTTTTATGGGCAATTTTATAAAATATACTTGTAAATTGCAATTAAATACCATTTAATTAATGTGTATTTCGTAAGAGGTTATTCATAAACAACGTGGTTCTTTCTTCACATAGTTTTTACCCACATTTCCCCATGTAAGTCCATTTTTTGCACCCCTAGAAGTATTTATTTTTTTATAAACCTACTCCCCCCCGAAAAAAAGAAATGATATATTTTGGTAACTAAACCTTTTTTTAAGTCGATCTTTTTTCTATTTTTTCAAATTTCTGTCTTCTGTTCCCTATGACGTCATTTATGCTATTTTCATATATCATTCAGTCATCCTTGGCTTAAGTTATTTTCTTTACCTCAAAAAATTGATAGAAAACAAATATTACTTTCTAGAGATTGCGACAACATAAAAAATTTTAATATTACCAAAAAATGGTTTGACAGAATATTTTATAAAATTAAACTCATTGCACTTTAGCTCCAAAAGTTTATATACTAACAATTTATGAAAATTAGTTGATTGCTTTCATTTTTAATATATTAAAATAATTTTTTCAATTTATTTTCATAATTTGAAATTTGCAAATTTTTTTAATAAGGCTCTTATCAGATTTTTATCATGCAAGGATTCTAAGCTGATGCAATTTGTTCTAATTTGATAATTAGAAGCTGTTTATTACAGAAAAACCAACATTCAATAGATATGAGCAGAATCGTCAATTACTGACGATATGATCAAATAATCATCCACAACTATAAAGTGGTATATATCTTTTTTTTCAATGGAAAGTTGTTTAAAGAGAAACAAAAAATAAAATTTAAAAAATCAACTTGTACTAAAATATATGTGTTGTATGGACAATAAAGACGTCTGATATGATTTTTAAAACTATGTAAACACAACTTTAAATATATACTATCCTTTTGAAAGAAAAGTTATACTTTTATTATTTAAAAAAATGTTTTAGTACCTTTTGGAAAAAGGAAGTTATTTTGTCACACCATGTTTTACAAAATGACATTTTAATAGGAAATTGTCATTTTTTTATTCAAAAAAGAAAAAGGTAAATCCCTTTTTTTATTTGTTAGATTTTTGTCCCTTGTTCTCTATGACGTCATTTATGCTGTTTTGGCATATATATCAGTTTTAAGTGGAATGCCCCCTAAGTATGTAGGCCAATAAATTAGGTATTATATGTTTTTGTTAAATTTTCTATAGTATTCCAATATAATAAAATGTTCCTGAGCAGGGTGGATAACAGATGCAGGACTCACAGACTAAAAAAAAGCTAACTCACGCATCACTATTGGACAGCTACACATTATACGCATATATATAATTGATAAGTAGTATTTTAATTGATTCTGTCCAATGCTGAAGCAATAGATCAGAGCATTAATTAATTTTTTATTTAGTGATCTCATAAAAGTAAACGATCTTCTTTGTTGATTGGTTGGGGAAATATGTGTATCATAAAACTAAATAAAATATTAAAAAAGGGCAAATTTGTCTATGTAGATATAATTACAACTGCCAATAAATTATTCATAGGTTCATCATCAGTTGTTTAGGCTTTCTATTTAGTGCATAATATTAGTTATCATAATAAATATGTGGAGGTAAATAAATATTATAAAACAACAATTTAATCAAGTATCAATATAAATACTACAGTTGCAACTCGATCCAAGACCACATTTTTTTCTATTTGGTTTTATGTTTCGACCCAGATTGCGATCTCAGACTGTAGACCAAAATTTAATCGTTTTCAAATCGTGACCGATTTTTTATATCAATCTATGACCATATTTTCTACACAACCTGATTTATCTGTAGTACAAATATGGTTTATACGACATATTTTACTAAATATAACATTGATATACATATTTTGAAACAAACATGAGGTTATCAAAAATTCATCTATATAATACATTTATACCGAATTTTAAATAACACAGATCCAAGCCGAATTTTTCTTTCAGACCAATTCAGACGGAATTTCTATAAAAGACCGAATTTCTTCGGTTCACTAAAAATCATAATGGTCTCAGACCGGTCCAGGATTTTCTGACCTAAAACGTTTTTGAAAACGCTCTATACGAGTGTGGTAAATAATTAAATATGATATATTATTAAGTAATATTTAACTATCAGTAGCTGTTAAATAACTAGGTTAAAAAAAATATATATATATCTACTCTATATTAAATAGTTTTGTGCAATGGCAGGACCACCAAGCAGATTAAAAACCACCACCAACACTCTACGAATCATTTAAGCTCCCTCCAAATACCTCAAAATAAATTAAAGGCCCATGGGTTGATAAAGGCTACGTCAAAGACACCAAGCAGGTTAAAAATCACCGACACCACTAAACAATGCATTACCCCCCCCCTCCCTCCAAATACTTCAAAAAAATCATAAGCCCATAGTTTGATAAAGCCTTCTGCAAAGACACTAATCAGGTTAAAACCCTGGATCTGGGTTCGTTTGGAAGGTCCAGTTTTATTAGTGTTGGCCTTGGTTTGGAAGGTTTTAAGGAATTAAATCATTTTTTATTTATTCTATGTTATCAGAATAAAAATTCCTTAATACATTTATTAAAAAACTGTTTTAATTATATTTCTTCTTTGATTTCATAACTAATATCATCAAAATATAAAAATTGCCAAAAAAAAAAAAAAAAAAAAAAAAAAGAGCGTTTTCCATATATTAAGTATTCCTTGACTAGGAGTCATTCAATATGCCACCTGATTTGATTTTTGTTTTCATAAAACTTTACCTCACCTCTAAGAACATGTCTTATTTGTTTAGTCCCCTAAAAGAGTCTATCTTTTAGGGGATTTTAATAATTCCTCCTCCATCGATCCCCCCCCCCCCAAAAAAAAAAATAAATATTTTGACATTTTTTAGAAACTTAAATTTTTTAATTGATTTTAATGCATACCTTTTTTTTTTGAAGGCCTCTTCGTGGGTTTTTGTAAAAAATCATCTTCGATGTTTCTTTTTTGTTTAGAAAACAAATATTTTTTTCTATTTCTTATACTACTTTTTTTGTTTTTTTTGAAAAGATCACTATTTTTTCAAAAAGGAAAAAGGTCGATCATTTTTCTATTTTTTCAAATTTTTGTCTCCTGTTCACCATGACGTCATTTATAACATCTTAGAATATTATTCAGGTCTACGGGATGGAAAACAAATCGTGGACTGTTAATTCTATCATTATTATAGAAAGGTCTAGTGATATAGGATATTTAAACATTCTGGTTCAAACATCTTTTGTGCATAAACAAACTATATTTTACATTTCATCATCTCGTCATCCTGAGTGAGCAAAAATCAAAAAGGCAGCGCATCTCAGTTCTTTTATATGCTGAAGTTGTTGTGGCTATTGTTATGGACATTGTGATGTGATCAGTTTATTTCAAAAATGGATAATAAATTACCTAAATATATTATGAATTTAAATATAACTATGATATTTGTCTTGCACTAATGTTTATTTTAATTTTAGAAGGCTCCCTTCTTTATAGTAGTATTTCATTTGTACCCCCAAAAGTATGTAACAAGTAGGTTATATTAACAAGTTTCTTAATTCAGGTGTACCATATGTATTGCTTCAGCCTTCTCCTCGCACTCATTTTTTCCTCGCAAAAATGTAAACTCCATTCCCCAAACTCCTCCTAAGTTTACCACTTGGTTTGTGAATGTCCACCTAGGGTATAGTTGTTATTTCTATGTACATAATAATTATATGTAATAAACTTTGAAAATCAAAGGTATTGTATGATTTCTTGAACACATATGTCAAAATAATGCAATTTCCTTTGTTTATGACCTTTTTGTTTTGTTTTTGATTATGTTTTTATTTAACTTTACTTTTTTTAATTCGTCAAAATACATATATTTAAAAGTTACAATAGTACTTTTTGAATGCTTTGAACTTTGTTAGGAATGAGCTCAAAATAATGTATATTTACTAATATTAACTAAATAATATGTAGATGACAAGTCAAACATGACAACGATTGTTTTTCAAAACCAAAAGTGAGTAATGCTACAAAAATAGTTTAGGGTTTCTCATTTTCCAATGAATTATGTTTGACTGGGATACCGAGAAAAAATGTTGAGGTAATGGGATCTCAGGAATTATCAAGATCCCATAGGGAATAATAAATACTGTTAAGTTGAAGTATTTCTTTTAAAAAAGTTATTTAAAAACGAATAAATTTTAGACTAGTCTTACCCAAGGCTATAAACCAAGTGGTGAAACAAAGACCACGTGATCAATATTGGGACAAGTTCTGTTTTTGCCATCACACTTTCGCAAGATGCATTCTTGATGGATCTGTTCTTTGTCACTATTATAATTTTTGTATGGTCGATATGACTCCTTTATATACCAAAAAACCAAACTTACGATTACAAGTTACAAGTATTTTTTAAACTTGCATATGGCGAAAATTAAGATCAAAATCACTGATTTGATGATACTTATTTTGTTCATAAAACGATATTTGAGGGTCCTTTGAAAAATTATTCGGATGCTTATACCCTCTAAAATAGACGAATACAGTATATAACAATAATATTAAAAAAAAATCTGAATCTTACAAAAGTAAAATCAGATGAAGACAAATAAATAAACCATTTGCACAAATGCTTGAGCAAGGAAAACCAACATTTAAAATAAAATACCTTTAAGAGCAATATATAGCACTTGAAATCTTCGAGGCCCTGTGACATTTCCATAGAGTTGGGCTCAACCATGTGTATTGAAATTAATCAAATTAGATGAATATATAGAGTTGTAATATTCATATTCTTCAATAAATACCACTTGAGACATTTACCACAAACAAAGTTACATATTCCTAAATCCTTCTATCACACAAGAAAAAATAAGCTTAAAAAATCATTCAAAAAACATATAAGTCACTTGTTTTGGTTGTCATAACTTGACTTGATATCCATTGGAGGTATACACTCATAGTCCTGGATATGCAACTCTAAGGATTCGATTTCCTTGAGAACAAAGTAATACAGCCTGTTTCGTCTCTTTGGACAAGAAATACGATTTACGAAGAGACAAATACCATCGTTCTTACTTCATTTTTTTCTGTTTTCAGATTGCTCATACTCTACAAAGCTTTACGATTTTCCTCGCTTACATCGCTCATTTCCTGATGCTCTCACACGATTCCACCTTTGAGTGCCTCCCGAATCCTTTCAGTAGTTTGCCTCACGATAGTCAACCGCCTCTTCTTCTAAAACATCCAGGATCATGAAAAGTGGAAATCCATGCTATTGTTGGATATTATATTTGTTCGTCAATCATGGGTCTTTTCCAATATGAATACTCCATCAACTCATGTCTAATCATAATCGATAACAGAGAAGAAGTGATTGCCACTTCTTCAATTCGAATCCATCTTTTTTATTTGTTCTTTTATCTTGTTATAAGAATTAACTTTACTTAAATAATATAGATAATATGTGCTCCCCTTTTCTTTCCATTTGTAATATGACGCTTTGCTACACAGTTTATTCTTATGAATATTAAATATGACACGCTAAACATTAGCTACTCAAATTCGTTGTTACAACGTTAATTCTTAGATCAAAAATGGCTTTACAGCATCTAAACATCCATTCATTCAGACATACTTTGCTTTATTAATATAGAAAAGAATATTAATATTAATTATATGATCTATTTTTTGTCTGAATTTAATTTCTTTATATAATGAAATTTTGATAGTATGCATCAAAATGTTGGAACATAGTTCCAACACTATCTCAATAAAAAGCAACCATTAATGTTTTTATAGTAATAAACGTCCCATATTTTAGTTAAAAAAATCAAAAGAAACATCAATTTTAATAAATAATTAACCATAACAACATTTATACCTTATTTATTTATATATTAAGGCAAAATGATTAGTTTAAGGCAAAATTCTCTAGCGTCATTGAGACAATATACTAGGTGTGTACAAAAATAAAGTGACTTTGTATTTTATAAAAAAAAAATTATTTATTAATCAATATTTATGTAATTTTGTGTTGTATTAATAGAGTATTTCTCCTCCGATACAATACACTTGTGCCATACCTTTTTTTCCAACCCTCGAAGCACTTCTCATAAACACTTTTCGGTATAGCCTTGAGCTTTTCCAGCAAAGCAGTCTTTATCTCCTCAATCGTTGCAAATCTCCGTCCTTTCATAGGCCTCTTCATTTTTGGGGACAAGAAAAAGTCACATGGGACCAAATCCGGTGAATGTGGTGGCTGAGGCATGATTGTGGTGTTGTTTTTTTGGCTAAATGACCCAGCTTTGGGATCACTTTCTTCATTTTTTTACGCCGAATATAATTATCACCGTAATTATATTAACGTTATTGTCCTCCAGACCCTTCAAGTTTAAACTAACTAATGATCTCAGAATATGTAATTGTGGACATTCCGAATTTTTTTTTTTTTTTGGTTAATAAATACGACGATATTTTTGGTCAAAATTAAGTTGTTTTGGAACAAACTTCGCTCACCCATCATCTCATAGCCAAAACGTTCGTAAAAAAATTATAACACGAGCCAACCAATATGTTAATATCCTCAGTAATTTTCTCTATTGCTTCAACGTTTTCATCTGTTGTTGACGTGTTTGGGTGTCCAGAGCGAAGTTCGTCATTTGCATCTTCACGGTCATCTTGGAAGAGTGAATATCACTTGTAACTATTTTTTTTTACTCAGAACAGTTTCGCCGTATGTCACTCTCGACATTTCAAGTGCTTTAGAACACTTAATTTCATTTTTTGCACAAAATTTGATGCAAATTCTTTGATCCATGTTTTTTAATAGCAAAATTTCGCCAAACACGCGAAATACGTCTACAAACAAACTAAACATATTATATAGTTTAAACAGTAAATAAGTGTTCGTGGCGAGTGTCCTAATATAAAAAAATCGAACATACAAATATACGTTGCCTGCAAAATTTGAAAAGTTACCTTACTTTTTGAACATACCTCTTACGCTGTTCATACAAATAATTTAATTAAATCTGCTTTAAATCTGTCATTATTTAAATTTATTATTTGAATATTTACAGTATTATGTGACTTTACATTAAAATATTTAAAAAAAGTGTTGAAGGTTCAGACATGCATAATTTATTTAGATTTCATTAATATTCTCGGGATTTGTGGGAGTTATTTTATAATAGTATCGTAGGTATAATATTCGGACAATTTAAATCAAATAATTAACACTTTTAAAAAAATTGATAACTTATAGATAAATTTGAGATCCTTTGAATAAATAATATTATGGGAATGACATTGGAAAGATAATTAGAAACTCAGTTATTAAAAATCTCAGATATAGTAATTTAATTATTATTTTCTAAGTAACATTTGGCAAATTATGTTTAAGTAAGGGATAAGTAGAAAGTCAATTCTTTGATTTTATAAGAGACATAAGGGCAGTCTCTGAGGTCAATGCACGATCAACATATTTGGTTGTTGGACCCATTTCACAAATTCCCTTAGAATATCATCCTAGTACACTCTAAATAATACTTTCAGAGCACCATTACCATATAAAAGATATAGATATTCAAATCAAATTACAGTAAAATAATCTAAAATGCTCATTAATTAGTTTTTTAAGCCCTTAGTATTTATACGGGTTTTTTTCCAATAAGATGTATTATTTTAAATAAACCACTATTTCGGTAGATGTCACTTTTGAAGCTCTAATTTGTTTACATTTGACAGGTAAAACCTACACTATTAATAAAAATGGAACAATACAGATTTCAACTATGTATGAAATTATTAAAATTCACTATAAAAATGGGGAAAACTTGACAGAGACAGTTTGTAAAACTTAAACATTTTTGGTTGTCGGACCACAATACAGTAAAAGTTGGGATAGGCTAGTGGTGTGAAGAATAATTAATTGAATAAAATATATTTTCAACCCGGCACATTTTTGGAAGGAAAGTTTTCTAGACGGCGAACAATCTTAGATACGATATTTCAATGAGTGTTGTATTAGTCTTTAAAGAGTGGCGCTGTCTTACTGTCAAATAATACAAACCCCTAAATGATGGCATTACAAACGTTAGGATAAAATTATTTTGTTATTAGATGACAAAAAACCATTTTAATAATGGTGTAATCTATGCTACAAAATATAAAAAGGTATACTTATTTGTTGAATATTAAAAAAAAATTAAATTAATATATTTTTCATAAGTACAAAGTTTTTTGCATAAAAGGCTGTTGTGAAGTTTTTCATTTGAAGATCATTTTAATAAAATCCATCATTTTCATGTAAACATAGCAGTACTGGCATTTTCAAACGCTCCGGTATATCCTCATAATACATTTCCTGGATTGTAAATATTTCAATTCGTTTCTCGTATTGCTCTGTCATATTTTAAACAATTTTAATTTATAGGTACTGACTTAAAGTATCCTAATAAGGAAGAGATAAAGACAAGCCAAAAATTATGCAATGTCTGTAAGATGAATTAGTGTCCCATATATGTACATACTAAAATTTTAGATTAACATACATGTAGCGTTTGTTTGTAAGTTATGAATATAATCAACTCATTCAATTGAATTAACTAGGCAAATTCATAAGTATAAGCAAATATTATAGTATTAACTACAATAATATATAATCCAAAACTTAAGGAATGTTCTTTGAAGCCTATATAAATTAAGTATATTTTCTTCGCTAGGAACGACCAGGCACAAACTTACGCATATTGATTTCAAAAGAATAATTCTCCCGAGCGCGTATTCATTGAGTTACGTTGTTCCATTGTAAGATTGATATGTATTGAAGTAGTAGAAAAGACCTGGGACAGTTGCAACAGTCCCACTTCCTCGAACATAAAAAACCACAGCCATAAAATTTACATCATAATTTTATAATATAGAGTAGATTATTGTAAGATTATTGTTTCAGTAATTCTCATTTGCTGTGTTTGGAGGGCCCTTCATCTTTATTGGATCTGGGAACTTTGGCACAGAGGTCATTTATGGAGTGATTACCTCAGAAAATTTTAATGAAATATGGTGCTGAGTATTCAAGGGACCCTTGTACTGGACTGGCAAAAATTCTGAAGAAGTTAAGTCAGTACTCTCCAAGAATACATTTTGAAAAATATTTGGAGTGGGAGATGTCAGTAATAGGGTAAATTTATGCAATGAATTTGAAAACTAAAGGTTTGAACATTGCTGCTGATGCTGCAATCTCCCCAACTCTTATTAATCGAATTGGCCTACTCCATTATTGTTCTATTTTCCTTGGGGAGAATAGGGTAGCACACCCAATTTTTCCCTTTAGAATGAGGATTTCAGTGGTGCCGTTGTCTTTATTTGGAAAATCCTCTCAAACTCCAATTGCTTTCCTTTTCTTTTTCTAAAGGGTTGTTCATCTAAATGTTCACAAGCCAAAAGAAAAAAGTAATTCTGCAGGGACTTTATTTTTTTGGACCACACCTTCTAACGGCCATGGAAACATCCCTCTGCCTTCTTGATCGTCCCACTGAGTAAAGTCCAGAATGCACTCCTTATCCCAGCTCGCAGTGATCTTGTGGTACTGTGAGGAGCTTCATTGGAAACAACATTGCCCTGGATCATGGTTCAATGGTTCAATTCTGGCAAGTTAGAAGGCCAATAATTCGGCGGGGCGTACATTACATTCTCAGAATCAAGAAAACCGAGTGTTTTTTTGCTGGTGTGATCGATTTTCCCATCTTCCTGGCAGATTCAAGGTAGATCTTTCATGATGCGGCGGATCCAGGGGAAGACTTTGGTGCACAGAACACTGGTGTTGACCTTGGTGTTGATCCTCTTTACCTACTTGCAGATAAAGGGCGGTATAACGGGACTCTCGCAACAAACAACGCCGAGAACTATAACTTACACGTTATAAGGATTTTTTGCCAACCATCTATTGCTTCTCAAGTTATGATTCTGGATTTGACATAAATATTTGTCATCTAAAAAGAACCAGACAAGATCTATCACTGGGAGCTTCTGCTTTAGTTTGATCAAAGCCTTGGTTCGGGTGACACTTTTCTACCTATTTGACGGTGTTAGAATCTGTCCCTTGGGACGTGCATACCTGTAATAAGTACAGAGAGGTAATGTAAAATATTAGCTTAAAAGTGAACATATAACGTCATAAAACATCAAATTATAATTTAAAAATGCCTGATTTGACAAACAATGGCTTATATTTATCTACTAATATGCAAATCATTATTCAAGCTCTTAAATAAGGAAGGTAGAGACTTGAAACTTGCAGAAACACGGTCTTCTGTTCTGTTGGGAATGGGCCACCCCTCACCTGCTAGGGAGATTTCTGTTTTGGAATTTTTGTCCTTTTCGGGACGGGGACTTATCTTTAGTCTTTTAATCCTTTTTTTGGTTCCCTAAACAGGGATCACTAGTGCACCATGTTCCCTATAGTTATTTGCTCTCTACCTCCCTTTGTATATTCTGTTCTAGTACAAATATTTACATTCATATATAAAAATTTAAAAAATTGAGAGATAAATATGTGAAATAAAATAAAAACAATGTGCATTAAAGTACAATATATCAAAGGGATAATCAGAAAATATTTTTAGAATAGTTTAATATGGCATTGTCTTCGACTTGTCCATCATGTTATTAAGCGTCAGATGTGTTTGAAAACGTATAATTTATCCATTGTTTAAAATTTTAAAGACTTGTCCAAATTGCAATTCCGTAAACCAATTGACACCCAGTATTTAATTAGAGGTTAAAGATATTGGGTTAGTAAATATACGATTTAGAACAAGCTTTGTTTTTTTTTTTTTTAAATGAATGAATTAAACTTAACCATTCTCCCACTTTACCCACGCTATGAAATGGGGAGTGGGCTTAAAAAAGAATATAACACTAAATGATTTTAGACTAAATACTACTTATCTAGTTGAATAAAAATAAAAACATGTGAGTTGGTGCGCTCCTATGACCGATAGTACAAATTCATACTGATTCGATCATAAGGAGGCTAAAATAAAATAAAAGCCCACGTTTGGGTATAGCAAGTTTGTGTTAAAATATGTATAGCCCCTAGCTATAAAATATTTTATACAAAATTGTGCTAAAATTTACTTTTATTTCTCTTCCCCCGTTCACAACTACACTAGTGTACTGGGTGAGAGCTAAAATGAATAAAACCCACGCTCGGGAATACATAAATTTACTTTAAAAACAGATCATATAGAAATAAAATAGAAAAAACAAATGTATATATTTTTTAACTTTAATATAACTTAATTTGAAATATTAGTTACTTGTTCACCTAACACCCTTCTTTACCCGTTTGTGAATTGGAGGAAAATGGAGGGGAACTAAATGTACGTAAATCAGTTATTCTAAAACCATGGCCTCTGCATCATATTACGATCCATTCTGTATAGAGCATGCTGGGTTTTGAGTACTTTTAGTTGGATCTATTTAATGCACATTGGAGGGATACCCAGAGCCTTATTTAGGTCAATATAGGCCTGTTTAGACATTACCCCTCTCTAATTTATTACTACAGGTATTACAATATCATTTAGTTCATACTTGTCACTGAGTTCAAGATACGCAATTATTGATTTTTTAAATACCGTAACTTATTTCTTTTTCTCGGTCCGCAAGTTCACACGCATCCGATACAACGATCGGATCCGCCACGTAAACCTTGTCACCCTTAAAAATTATAATCTCTGGCTTCAAGCACGATCCTTCATGCGGCAAAACGTTACTTTCCTGGGATTTTATTCCCCTCTGGCTCAGGGAGCTCACAATCATCCTTTGAATCAGATTGTGTCTTTCTGTACGGGCATTTTTTAATTTTGGACATGTCTGGAGGATATGAGCTAGGTTTTTTTACTTTTTCTGGGCATAAGTTGAATTTATTTCCCACTTCCACTGTCCTGAATCAGGACTGCTTTGATTTAGTGCTGACAGACCCGGCCCTTATTTGCAGATCAGGTGCAAATCCTTTGTCTGAAACATTAATATGCCGTGTCAGCAAGAAAGAGAAGTTTTGATGCCTTTGCTGATTTGAGTCTAGCCCTTTGTGCCTACTTTTAAATAAAGTGCCTTTTTGTACAACTCGGAGGTCTGATCACTGGAGGAGCATGATACCCCCCTCCCTATATGGACCTTCTTTAACTCCAGCATAGGGCTGTTATATCTGCAGACCTCTATGATGGTTGCTCTCCCGGAGCGCCCGAGCTTTATCGTTTGCTAGGGTCCGGCTGGAGATGAGAAGCTCTTTTAGCCCCAGCCCTCCATCGGTCCCCTGAGTATGGTAAAATTCTTTTGGAGTATCGTGGGACAGCCCTACCACTCTCTTACGGATCTCCTTATCAGTAGGACACACCCCTTTATATCTGTAAACCTGTATATTGCGTAGGCGAGTGGGTAGTTTAGACAAGGGATGAGACGATCTCTTAGACCTATATATCTGTCAAACACACTGAGCTTACTGGCCTCAAGGTTTCTTATCCAATCTCTCAACTGGTCAAATATGCTGGTATAGCTGACTCCCAATGGCGAGTAATGCACCCCCAAGGTACTTATACGTTTCATTTACTGGCATTGGGGTCACACTCTGGCCATCTATGACCAGTTTAGTGCCTGCATCAATAAAATGGCTATTTGTTTTGGAGTTATGGTCGATATAAGTGTACGTGCACTTTTTATAGTTTGCGCTAAGGCCTACTTCCTTACATTGACCCAAGAAAACGTCACAGATTTACTGGAGACTTTTAGCGTCCTCCGTGTCATCCGCGAAGAGGAGATATTTTATTGTTTCTTTTCCTAGTTTAAAGCCCTTAAAACCTCTCATTGGGGTTTTGTTCATTTCTGCCAGGCATCGAAGTTAAAGAGGTACCGCAACAGGGAGTCCCCTTGCAAGATGCCTGACTTGAACTATATATTTTCACTACCCTGTAGGATGGCGGAGGCGTTACCATGAGGCAATGTCTGCAACACTGGAAGATCATAGATCGTCTATTGATTATATATTTGCATCGATGTTGTTTTTGAGTAAAAAAACTGTTCAGCTTCTGAAATCAACCATTCCAAAAACTCACGTATTCAATATGATACGTATGAGGTTCTAGGGTTAAGAGATGACTTTGATGCAAGGTCAAATTTTGCATGATGCTACTCACGGTGAACTAAAAATTCATCTCTACTCACTAATGCATTTTGATAATTTAGATTTTAGAATGACGTTAATTCTTTTTAATGATAGAGAGTTATATATAGTTGTACATCCTAAACATTTTTTTGCGTGCGATCTGTTTTATGATGAGGTCTGTCACTCCACTTCTAGGTTCCAACATATTGTAGTTGTTAAATCAAAAAATAATATTAGGACTTTTTCCCCTTAAGTAACTAATTCAATTGAATCAATTCTATTTAATTAATTATGTAAAGCGCAATATCATTTGTATAAATCAGATTGACTAAACAGAGGGATTTGAATTCCCATAATATGAATGCGAGTAAATGTTCACTTAACTTATGAAAATAAGTGCACAGTTAGAAATAAAAAGTTTTAGTTATGTCAGATATAGATCGAAACTAATTCAACTAGTACAATGAAAAAAAGAAGATTGATTATATCTCATTATTATTTCTGAGGTTGTTTCTATTTATATATTATGAAATCAACATATTATTTTAGTTATTAAACAATAAAACTGATGACATAAACACACATAAGAGGTTGAAGTAGTTTACAACTACATTTTTTGTTTCAATATTTCAAGTCATCTCTGATAGTTGTTTTTTTTGTGATAATTTCCTTAACTAAACATAAAGGTTGATAACAATTTATTTACCGTATGTTTCAATATTGCTCGGGCACTTTTATTATATACACAAAAAGTTAATAACTTTTTGAATACTAATTTTACTTAATTTTTTAGTTATAACAAGTTAAGCTACTTAACACATGGGCTGAAAAGTTCATGGCTTTAACACTTTTTTTTCGTTCAAAATTGGTGTTATTCATCAATATAATCTTCATCAAGAGCAACACAATCATTCCAGCGCCATTTTGACTTTTTAATGCCATTTTTATAAAAAAACATTATCTTTTTCCTCAAAATAGTCCTCAATTTCAGCGACAACATTTTCATTGGTGCTAAATTTATCAGCGTCAAGCTTCTTTTTTTTGTAGATCTGCGAATGGTCAGTAGTCACTGAAAGCCAAATCTGGAGAGTGAGGGGGACGTGGAAGAAATTTGAAGTTAAATTCATTGGCCATTGTTTTGATTGACTTGTGACACAGTGCGTTATCCTGGAGAAGCAACCCTTTCTTCTTCTTCAAATGGTGGAGTTTTCTCTTGATTTCTTCCTTCAAATTCACTAATAATACTATATAAAATTCGATGTTGATGATATTTCCTTTCTGAAGGTACTTTATGAATATTATGCTATGCACATCCCAAAATATTAAGGACATAACCTTTCCATCTAATTATTATGCTTTCGGGCTCTTTGGATCAGGTTAACCAGTTGCTGTACACTCAAATTATAATCATTTTGATTCTGGAGTAAAGAGATGCATCCATGTTTTTGTCATTGTCACATAAAGACCCAAGAATTCCGGTTTTTTTTTAGGTTTAAACATGGCAAACTACTGCTTAGGATCATTAGCACACTTTTGTTTTTGGTCAAAATTGAGCTAACGCAGTATCCATATTGAAAACCATCTTTTCAAGATGAATAATGGTGTTTTCTAAATTTTTCAAAAATATGGATCTGATCAATTTACTTCAACAGTCTGAATTTCTCTTTTTTTAAGTATTAACATTAAATATTAGACTTCTAGGATAACATATCTGCAATAACGCTAATATTTGTAATTTTTGAGCTACGACAATTTGACCCTCAACCCTCGACATAGTAGTAAAATGGATTTAGATATAGTGATGATTGAGGCCAAAATTAGACTGAGCGAAATCCCCTTACCCTAATTTTATTTTTAAATAAGATTGAATGGCCTTTGATGTGTAACATGGATAGGTATCAATACCCAATTCCCGACCCCATAGGAAAAGCATTGTGTGCTAGTATACTTTTAGATTGAATGCTATGCATTTTGTCATTGACTTTAGTCCGTTTTCCATAAATTATAATTGCCAATCATTCCCAACATCTTGGGTGATTGAGGACACTTTGACTTTCCCATATATCTACAGGAGCACTCTTTCTAAAATATGTATAAATTTAAATTTACACTCACCACAATTTGAACAATTTTTCCATTCCTAATTATGAAATAGTTACTTATTAAATCTTTAAATCAGTATTAAAAGTCAATGTTACATTCGGATATTTATAAAATATTAGATTATTGACATATGTGAAAGTGATTTCTGTCAGCGATATGTTTTCTTTCTCAAACTTACCGTATTTTTATGAAACTTTTTAATACGTGGAATTACGCTCACCGCATTTTTTCAATCCCTAGTTATGATAGATATACATATATCTAGGAAAGTATCATGGAAACCAGAAAACAAGATATCACAATATTCCCAATTGACAAAATAAGAACTTTTAAACAAATCGATTTCTTCGGGACCTGATTGAATAGGTATTTGCAGTATCTACTACATGTATATAACTCTCAAAACGTCTTCTTTAAAACAAAGACATATGCATCCCAAATCTATAAGCCAAGTGGCGAAATGAAGACCACGTGATTGCCATTTTTCCAATTTAGTTATCTTTGCAGAACCTGTTTTTGTCCACTAGGGAAGTTATACTTCCATGAATATAAATCTAAAAAGAACTATAATGAATTCATCCTTTTTATTGAATTAACATTATGAATTCTGCGACGAAGGAAAATGATTAACATATGCTACCGATCCTCTAACATCAAATGAACCCATGGAGTTTGTCTCTGATTCGAGCAGTGTATTAGTTAGGTATTTAAATCTACTACGTATTAATAAGTGGTGAGACTCTGTCCAACACTATTTTTTTCCTTTATTGTGTCTTAAGTGATGTTTCTAATCTGGAACTATATTTCGATTTTAATCCGCGGAAAAAAATGTATTCTTCTTAGAAAAGGTAATACATGACAAAAAAAATATTTAAAAAAAAAGTTATTTTAATGGGACCGATAGATCAAGACAGCTATTTTTTTGCATGTTGACCGAATTTTATTACGAAACTGGTCAAGATCAACCTTAACCCAAATTAGCTTAGGACTTACACAAATTATGATGGTCTTACACCAAAAGCAATCACTAGTACCAATTTTATCTCATTGATCGTGAAGGACCAGAAGCAGAGGGGGAATTCAACCCTCAATACTACATATCTCCCTATCACGGATGGTGATAATGCTGTAACTGTTAACTTAACAAGAATAATATTTTTGTACAACACTCTACTATTAAAAATTAAAAATGAAGGGTAGCTTGCATTAACCAGTTGATTGCTTCAATTTTTATGAAAGGTGGTAGAACGCAAAATACTAATTCATTTGGAGGTAGAGTAATTTTATTTGGGGGTGATAAATACTTCCAGTTGTACAAAGAGGTACAAGAGAGGATGAACTTGGTACATGTATTAAGCAATCTTCACTTTGTGCTAAATTTGTGAATTAATCTTAAGTTTTAAGACATTGGATTCCATCGGATTTAATTTCAATAACATTAGTAAAAAAAGGTTATTATAATATATTGTAATAAAATCAACTTTTTAATTGTATGTTTATCAAGATACTGAGATGATTGTTACGTAGCAATCTGTTGATTGTTTACTGTTACTGACTATTTGATCTACCAAACTTTAGCAATTTTCATGTTGACATTTTCACTTTTTAGGTGTTCACGTGTTAGTGCAAATTTGTTCGGTCATCTTCAAAGTAGGTGTAACTGTGGGAGTATCACCGTGCACGATATCCGTTCAGGAGTAAGTTTGACGAACTTAATTTCTTTTATCAAAAACAGGAGGCCACCACGCAAAAATTTTAACTTGGGGTTTGCTTATTTTCTGGGTTTTATTGATAAATATATTCAGGTTTTTTAGTTATTGTTCTGAAATAAATTAGGTACTTTTATGTTCGATTTAAACAGACAAACATAAATTATAAACTAAATTATTCCTTTTGAATTTTTAAATTATTTGATAGACAAAAACATGCATCCCCCTCCCCATGCGTACGTAGTACAGGCTCGTAATAGTCCTTGTGAATATACAATTTAAAGAAAGTGTATGTTGGTACTCTGCAATATATTATTGCTCTTATAATAATTGTCACTATTTAGAAAATTCAAACGTATTAGCAAGCAAGGAACACTATACTTTATTTAGAGATCTTTTTAAGTATATATGTCGTCTATCAAAGAAGCCAACTATACTTTTCTTTTGGATGTACACAATTTTTCTATCTTTAATGATGTGTTCCTTACACTGTAAGAGAATGAGTTTGATGTTCTCATGTGTTTAGTATCCATGAATATTGCTTGCAAGTTTATGTTTATTTGTAAGATTTGATTGAATGCTATATGTATATAATATTTTGAATTTCATTTTACATAATTCATTTGTGTTTGGTAAATATGTTGGTTTATAAGATTTTATTGTCTAATTCATTTTCCTTTTATTGTAAAAAAAGACAAAAAAAAAACAGGTTGTTTCTAAAATTAGTTCATCTGTGCCATCTTGTGAATGTGATTTTTTTTTTAGTTTTCTCGAACCTTGTTATATTCATTGTCCTATCTATCAAACAATTGTTCAAAATCCTAACACATGGGCTGAAAAGTCCAGGGTTTCACAGATAGAAGGTGCTTTTTTTAATTCACCCCATTTTCAGTAAGGAACAACCTACAATAGGCAAGTGTCACAATTTCATGACAATCTGTTCTTCAGTTTATGAGTTATTGAGCTATGTGTGAAACTATTTTTGTTATTTCCAAAAAATGAATTAAAAACAGTTTTCTGTTTTAATTTCACACTGCTACTTAATGGGAAAAATAGCGTACAAGCTCAGTAATTGCTTAAATTGGGGACTTTGCTCCATAAAGCGAATCAAATATAGTAATTATAGTTGTTGTTTTTTTAAACAATTTTGAACGAAAAAAAAAACACTTGTTTTTTTTAAGGCCAGTACTTTTCAGCAGATGTGTTACTTTTACTATGAAAATTATAATTATGATTAATTTTTACTTAAAAAAAAACGAGTATAAAATACCCATTTGTAGACGTCTTTTCAACAACCTTCAACAGCCCAAAAAGAAAGAACTTGCTAATTAAAAGTTTAAACCAATAAATGAGTAATCTAAGACTGAGTCAAGTACATCCCATGAATACCTACATTCAAAATCATGTTCTCGAAGATATTTTTGGAATAATAATGAGAGAAAGTAAATTACTTCACGTGATTGAAAATAAGAGTAATTAACATCTTATCCTTAATCAAGAACATTAACAGTATTTCTAATGATGTAATAAAAATCAATTAGTAAGTAAAAATATACGTAGAAATGACACTGTATTTGTGGTAACGTTATTAACAAGTTAAGTATGAGAATGAATTAATCGTTCAGTAATTTTGTAATTAATTAAACATTTTCCTTTTGTTTTTACATTTGAAAGAAAAAATATGTTGGTCATTATGCATAAAGCAGCTTACTTTTCAACTTTTAGGCGTAATTTCTATTACGGCTATGGCAGAAATGTTTCTTATGGTACATTGAATAAGTTTGCCCTTGTGTAATATTTTATCTTTCTATCTCGAAATTGGAGACAGCGACAGTAGATTGTTGAAATTCAATTATCGTTACCTTTTAATAATAAAGAAAAAACTTCCCTAAGTTTATTACAGTAGAAAAAGATGGATTTCAACACAATCGATCGCAATTCCTCAAATAAGTTTCCAGAATCATTGGAGATCATACTAGCTATATATTTTTATTTATTTATGTTTATAGTTAATATAATTAGTGGCATTGAAGTATATGGTACTCATTACGTTCATCCTGTAATGGTTCATGGTAGATACAAAAAAGAGTTGCAGATCTGCTTCAATCATTAAAAAAGACAACATTCTGCATTTATTCAATATAAATTAAAATATAGGTTTACTTTTTATTTTACTATTTTGATAACCTATAACATGAATTACTTAACATCTGGATTGACACAAGACACGCAACATCAGTATTACAACTTTTAGAATAAATAATTACTCCATTAAATAACAAGTTGTAGAAGAGAAGAATTAATTCTTGTTAAAAAGTGATGAATCATGAACGTAGAGATAAAAACTTATCCAATCGTTCATTGAAGACCCTCATTTGTGATTTAAATAATCAATCATGGAATTGTGGAACGTCTGGTGAAAGATTTTGTCGGAAAATTAAATCGTATCGAAGAAAGAGATAATTTAGATAAATAATGTTATATTTTTTTCTTTTCAGATCCAACTTTTAATCACAGATCGCCTTTATTAGGGAGAATTCAGGAAGGACCTCTTTTTTGAAGGAATATCCATAACATAACTATGAGATTGTCATTTCTTTCGTAGTTCATCATATTTATCTTGTATTGGAGAAGAACGTCTCTTGATGAACCTGTTTTCATCTATAGATGACTTCACATTAAGTCATTCTTATCTTAATTAAAGCATTAAAAGATCTTTTAATCCTTTATTCTTACCTCTTTTGTTTGGATTTGATCTCCCTTTTCTAATTCAATAAAAGTGTGGATTATTCTAATACATGTGAAGCATGAATTAGTCCATCATTTGCCTATTTTAATCCAACAAATCGTTATTATCGCCATGACTAAAAACTGAAGACACAGCATATAATGAAGTTGGTTAGGTATTTATTTCATTTCAAATTGATTCTAATAATTTATTGTGACAGCAAGTTCAAATTTTACTTCCGAATATTTATGTATTACATTATAATTAGATATGAATCTTTAATTGGAATAACTCATGATTACATTGATCACTCGATGTTGTAAATATGTTAAAAATATTTAAATATCGTCCTTAAAAGAAATGTTAGTTCATATTTGATTGGGAAAAAGTAGGATAGTCTTTTGAAAAAATAAAATGGATCTATATATATAAAAATAGAAAAATTACTTTCTTAAAAAACTTCATTAAATGAAATAGAGTCAACCCTAGCTGGTATACACAGTTTATTGTAGAATTTCATACCCTGGCAGTATCTGAAGCTGCCATTAGTTGGTCTTTGATGACTATGGGGACCACATCCCCAATATACTGCATGGCAAGAACAATGGTGTTGCAATCAGAAGAAAAAGCAAGAAAAACCATCTTTAGGCCTAAAATACTCAAAATTGGTAGCGTACTACCCAAAGACAATTTTGGCAATTTGAATGTGTGCTTCAATTCCGTTAAAAACAGAATGGATTTTCCGAAAACTCCTCCTTGATCCATAGCAATATCTTTTTATTCAGATGGTCCCAGTAGGTGTCCTTATATATCTCAAATCCTTTAGGAATGTGTAAAAAAGTGTTTTTTTTGCCATTTGATACCCCTGTTTCCCGTACCATGATGGAGTTCAGTATTCCAGATGTGTTTATAATTTCTCAAATGGTCAAAGAAACAAGTTCGAAGTCTTTAACAAAATCTCGAAAATGCCCAGAAATCGAAAAAATGATCGAAAAATTGAGGAAACGGCAATTTGAGACAATTATGTAGAGCAAGGAATGCACTCTGGGTTTATTTCACTCTTACTAAAATCCCGAGGTAGTGAGAAAAAATAAAGTTTAAAAATGAGAGAGTAATATCGATTATCTACTTTATCAATGTTTGAAAGATTAACTATTCCTCTTAATCTTGCAATGCAAAACATGGTAGTCAAGCTAGATAAAAGGATCTCAGTTTTTTTAATTTTGACTATCCTTTTCTTCCAGACCTCTTAAGGTAGGGTTTGGCATTAACCTCAAGTTTACCTTGCTTTATGCTTTGTCTACAAATATAAAGATTTTACCTCTTTTAAGCTTTAAAAAAAATATTTATCTAGCAAGGAGCTACTAAGTTTTCAATCCTAAACAACATTCATGAACATTTTAATTAATCTATTAACCATGTTTTATTATTTATTTTTATGTTAAAAACGAAAACGATACATATTTGTTTAAGTTACTGCATATATTATACAAATCTTGTCAATTTTTGCTTTGATTTTTATTTGTACGACAATACATATGTATTTGCTACTCACATTAATTTTCCTCGAAAGTTAAAAATGTTTTTCACGAATTAATTATAAATATTTATATATTATATTATAGACATTCTAGTATTACAATTAGTGTGTGTCAATCCTTATTTAGGACTGAAGACTCTAGTCCCGTCCAAGTCAGTCTCAGTCCGGTCCAGTTAAGTCCTACATATCAGACCTTAAATTTTTAGAGTTTGGTCCTTGATGACGTCACTTAAATTTATTTACTGATTTTTTAAATCAGATTTAGTACTGACAATCCGAAGGACCAGTGGTCTTAAGGACCACTCCTACGACTGGACTCGAACAAATAAATAAGAATTGACACAATACCAATTAAAATTAATCCATCTGAACAGTGAATGGTCTTTAAAGTCCATATACATAATGTATACTTTCATTTCATAACCATACCATTAATAGGAAAAATAGCCGTTAGTTGGTCAATAAAAAGAAAAAGAAAGTGCAGGTTTCATGTAAAGTGTATTCCTTTTATACCAGTTGGTCCATTGAAATCTGAACACTTGATAATTCAATAATTGATGAAGGTTGAGTGATTGAAATAAATTCATATTTCGATATATTAAAGCATAAACAATTAGTTACAAAATAAAACAAAACAACTAAGCTCTCTAGCTTACGTACAAGTCGAAAAATGACACTTGAACGTGATCGACGAATTTCCATTCTTACTCTCCAAGCAGTTGGGTGTCTCCAGGGTCACTGTTTACGCCGTCATCAAGTATGACACATTGAAGAGGAAGAAGGGCTCTGTCAAAAAGGTCCAACTAGACCCGGATGTGTGAAAGTAAACAACCCATCCAACCCCCTCGAGTCCATGAGGGCCCACGCAAGAGATCTTGCGATTTTACACCAGACTGTACAGAGTGCTATAAAAAAGCGGGTGTAAACAGCTTTGTGAGGGGGGGGGAAGGCCACTTTTGACAGCAGGAATGAAAGATACCCGTTGTAAGACTTTTTTGAATAAGTCTTTTGAACTCTTTTTCAACACTTTTGGCCCATCTCCAGGCCTGATGACAATCCTCTTGACTACGCCTTTTGGTGCCACTGTCAGCCAGCATTGGGACGCCTTGACAGATGAATACAACCGGAACAGGTGCTAGGCCTTCCAATTAAAACCATCATTGCCCCTATGGGCGGTTACATTAATTATTTATTGAGCTCAGACACACATCTATTAATTGTATTAATTTTGTTAAAATTTTATTGTTAATTAATAAAGTATATCTTGATGAAGTTTAAAATTGAAAGTGTTCAGATTTTAATGGACCACTCAGTAGATACCTAATCTTGTATTATTCGTTAAGGAATGAAATATAAATGTTCTAAGTGTATACACACACATTTTCATTCCTAATTATTCTTGAACCCTCCTTTTTCATGATACAAAATAAATTAACATAATAGTGGGTTATTTTTATAAATTTAGAAATTTTTTACCTTCGAGCACAGAGGAACTTTCATTTTTAACCTATCATTATTTGAAAAAAAATCGTGTTGTAAATGTACATATATTTTTGTTTTCTTGAAAAGATACAATAATAAAACCACAGTACGCATCTTTCAAATAAATTAATGATACTTATAGAGTAATTTCACTTTAATATAGCATAAAGCGGATATAATAATTAAATAATTATTATATTTAATATCTATAAAATACGTATGAGGATTTTAAGGACTCTTTTACTTATATTTCTATAAATATAGTCCATAAAGAAATAAATACATAGAGACACTAAGGATTGGGCAATAATTCCAGATGACACAATGAGTATATAACATTGCATATATATATTTTTTTCCCCTTACATTAACACTTCATTGCTAGCTTGATTGGCAAATACAACTACAAAGCAGGGTGTTAACTTGCTAACACAAAAATAGCCTATTTAATTTGTTGTCAGCTGTCGATCCCCTCATCTCGCTTGATATGTCATGGCTTAAGCTTGATGCCTATTTCATAATTTATTATTTTAAGAACTAAACGAATTAATAAGTTATAATACTTTTGCTTCGGAAAAAAATGTAATTTCTTGTTGATCCCTTGTCGTAAATATATATATATATATTGACAATTTTATTATTTCATGAAGAAATTTTGTCTATCATATAGAAATACAAATGTATAGTTACGCTTTAGGAAAAAATATTACTAGGCAATGTTCTAACAAGTATCGAATATAATACTAATAGTCCGAGAGCCTGCCACAGAAAATTTCACCCCATAAGGCACAGAAGGTTTGATCCCCTGACAATAGTTATGCCACCTACAACACTGATTTTTTTGTCGCCTGACCGCCCAGGCTGGGTCTGGCCTCCAGACCCCCCTGAAAATAGCCTCTGGACGTTTTTTTAAACCATAAGTTACATGGACAAAACTTGCACATACCTATATAGTAATATGTCAAGACATCATAAAAAACAAAGACTGACACAGAAATTCCATGGTAAAAATGGGGGTAGACCCCCCAAAAGTCGCCCCAAAAGACTTTGAATTTACGGTTTATTTCAACCCATAAAGTATATAGACAAAACTTGCATCAATGTATAGTACTATTTCAAGGCATTATAGAAAAACAAGACTGTTAACCAACTTCTGTCCTGGAAAATTAAGTCAGACCCTCAAAAAGTACCCCGCCCCCCTAAATTCAAACAATATGGCGATTCTGCTTTATCAGAACATTATAACAATCCCAATTTCACAATATTTCCAGTTACACATTGTATTATAAACTTTATAAATACATATTTAAATAAAAATTAGAAGGACATTTGTCATAGATAGAGTGGATTTAAAATCTCCTCTTCACTGTCTTCACTTTCCTCACTAGTATCGTCATATTCTTTAACATGCACTATTGATAAATAGAATTTCATCAACATCATTTTCTAAGCAATGTTATCCATTTACCAGTTTTAAAATTGACATAAAATGTAATTTTGATTTATGTGACATTAGTAAAGAATTTAGTTGTACCAAATTCAGGCATGATAATTTCCAGTTTTAAACTGGATTCAACCTTTTTATCCAATACATGAACAGTTTGTTTTATTTTTGCCATTAATTGGGGGGGAGGGGGCATTTTTTTCAGTTTCATTCTTTTTCTTGAAAAATCAGTTTCTAAAACTTTCAGATTTTGGAGAAGTATCGCAACCATTTATATTCTTCCATCCATACCCTTGGGGAGATAATTCTGCTTGGGTCGATCTAGTTGCAGTAAGCCACCGTCTTGCAACTAAATGAGTGTGGTGTATCTTTTGGAGAAGTGATCTTGAACATGGTTGTAAAGAACTGCCATCCAACTTTTGCACACATGTGATTCGTTCCACAGCTTTATTTGGTTTGTACTTGTTCAAAAACAGCTGGAACCGCACCTCATTTACAGATGTTATTTTTTTTTCGGTATACATCTCGCACACAAACTTTTCAACAGCGGCAATAGTGGATATGTTGACTTCGGATGCAAGTCCAAGCTGGCTAAAAGCTGACTGTGCTTCTTTTTTTTCTGGGGGAGCTTTAGTGGTCGTATTTTCTCCTTTTGATTGAATGACAATGTATAGTCACAGCCCATTAAGGCATTATAGGAGGGTAGGGATTTGCAGAATGT
Organism: Lepeophtheirus salmonis; assembly: GCF_016086655.4. Taxonomy (NCBI): domain Eukaryota; kingdom Metazoa; phylum Arthropoda; class Copepoda; order Siphonostomatoida; family Caligidae; genus Lepeophtheirus; species Lepeophtheirus salmonis. Next base: position 23,047,804 of record NC_052132.2, read on the forward strand.
ATCTCAAAGAGCTGCATGATCTGAGTAATGCGTATATATCACTGAGTGTTATTATTTTGTGATCCGGCTTCTATCCATATCTTTTTAAAAGAAGGGTCGTAAGAGGAACAGCAGCAAGGCCAATTATAAGACAATCGGTGTCGGATGTGTGGATAACAACGTTGTTTGGAGACGGTATGTTTGCAAGATAGTAAAACCTACGACTATCAGCTTCTTCATTATCGCTGTACGACTCTTCCATTGAAAACATTGTAGCTGTAGCATGTATCTGCTGAATATGGTGAAATTGGGATGGATATAATGTCCTGATAGAGCATTATCAACATATTGTTTTTATTTGAGGGGGGTTACTTTTGGGTGGGTCTGACTTAATTTTTCCAGAAATAAATTGATAACGGTTTTGTTTTTTATAATGCCCTGAAATATACACTAAACATTGATGCAAGTTGTCTATGTACTTTATTGGGTGAAATAAACCTTAAATTCAAAGTCTTTTGGGCAACTTTGTGGGGGGTCTCGCCTCACTTTTCCGACGGATTTTTTTTTTGTCAGTCTTAGATTTTATGATGTTATGACATATTACTATACATTGATGCAAATTTTGTCAATGTACCTTTCGGGGCGAAACAAAATGTAAATTTGATGTTTTTTGTCCTCAAGTTTCCGACCGAATTTTTGTCAGTCTTAATTTTTTATGATATCCTGACATAGTACTATACATCGGTGCAAGTTTTGTCCATTTACCTTATGGTTAAAAAACACGTCCAGAGGCCAGACCTTTGATTGGATAAAAGATTTTAGTTAGATATACTAAAGAGGATTGTTTATGTCAACTTATGTATTTTCTGAAAAGAAGTGCACTCTCCATGTACATAGTGCTTCCTCCCTAAACAACTAAATTTATATAAATTAAACCCCTCTTTCCATTAATTTTAAGGAAAATAGTAAACTTTTGGATGTTCAAATGGACCAATAAATACAAAGACATACTCATTATTGTCTATCAAAATTGTATACCTCTATTGCCTAGTTTGATTATATATATGCCCCTAAAATGTATTGAAAATATGCTTTAACATCGTTATAATCATATTTCTATATTGCATACAATAAATTAACTATTACAATGGAAATAATAAGATATTATTATCTAATTAGCCTATTTTTCTTGTGCCTAATCGATCAAGAAATTGTAGAAATCTAAGCATTTTTAGGGATTTTTAAACTACATTACTTTGTCGTAATTCAAATATCAAAGTTTATCATTTGTATCAAGTAGTATTCAATGCAGGTATAAGTCTTTTTATGATTCATAAAGCCATTTAATGGAGTTTTATCCAGGTCTATTGAAAATTTGTACATTTTAGGTAGAAAAAATATCAATTTTGAGTCCCCAAAATGGTTTCTCCTTCATTTTGATGCAATTTATGACGTCAGTGAAAATATTATATAGCTGAAGTTGAAATTATAATATGGACTGTTTACACGTCCTTACCTTTATTTCATGCAACTTTTATTACCAAAAGAAACAAAAAAAATCCAAAATCGTTTGGTAATTATCATGCCAACTGATATTTATCTCTTATCTACTCGCAGACTATCACTGACATATTATTTCTGCACCATTTTTAAAAAATTACATTAAAATTCATTTAGTATTTTATTCGATACTGTATTATAATATTGCTTAGTAATATTTCATTAAAAAAGTAGTTATGATTAGATATAAATGATTTCTATGAAGAAAAATAGCCAGAATATCTTCATAGAAATAATAAAATGGCCAATATATATATTATGTAAACGACGAGGGATCAACAAGAAATTGTATTCATGTTCTTTTCGAAACGGAACATATGTATTACTTATGTGTAACTTATTACTTTGTGTATTTATAAAAAAAGAATAAATTATGAAATAGCCATGACGTATCAAGGGAGAAGAGGGGATCGACAGCTGATCAACAAAATATATAGTGTACTTTTGTCTTAGCGAGGTAACGCATGACAATAAAATAATAATTAACAAATAATCCCATTCAAAGTCCTAAAATACAATCTTAATATACGTAAAATGTCATCAAAGTTATCGTCTCTTGTAGTGATTATTATTGTGTCGATTTTTCCGTCGTTTGCTGTTGATAAAAAATTATTTTTCGAAAGTTGGAGGGCAAATCCCTCTTCAATGATGATTATTACGCCATTCTAGATTTCTGTTAATCTGCTGCATTCCCAGAGTATGTAGTCAGTTGTTTCTCTTGTTAAACCGCAGAAAAAACAATCTGCTCGCCCGTCTTTGTAGTATTTTCCGGCAGTTTCAAGAGTACCTCAAAGTACTCTGTATTTAAACCATTTATCAGGAGCGGTTGGATATTTATTTTAATAGCTTTGATGCTAGGCTGTGGAGTTCTTGGGATTTTGCGACGGCTTAGATAAGGGATGAAAAAAGTAAGCGTAGGTTGTGTTAGACATGTTCGCAGGTTGAGAAAGTACTGATCTTGATTCTTAATTAAAGTTTTGGTCGTTTTGATAGCACAAACGTTTTAAAGTTCTGTCAGATAGTTGAAATCCTTTTATCGTGGCTTCTGAGTGAACATCACGAATAAGTTTGTCCGGGCATGATTAAAATATTAATTATTATTTAGTTATATATGATATTATTATTAAAGTAGTATGTAATAAGTGCTACTTTTGTTCTATAATATTATTTATGCGTAAATAAAATTCATGTTTTTAATGTATTTAATGAAATTATTATATCTATTGTCCACGGAATAAAACTGCCGTGCAATTTGTCTTCTTCACATATTCCGAGTGCAATTTATAATTATCGACTCTCCCTTGATGAAAAAGTCGCATACCGAAGCTGCTACTATTATTACAACATCATGAAGTTTTTGGTTGCACAAAGTAACCAAGTTAGCCTTTTCCTCTCCAGATTTATTGATGACTATTTATGAGAAAATATCCTCTTGGCAATTTGAAAATAAGTAATAAGTAAATTGAGTAATTGGTTTGTTTTGCTGCGACGGAAAAGTAGATCTGGAATTGCAGTTCCATTAAATTCTTATAAAATTTCATTAGCTCCTTGCTTGACATACCTCTGCTCTCTTAAGTCATCAATTACTTCCTTAAATAATAATTAAAAAAATAAATATTTTTGTACTTTAAGTTTCATTTAGTATTAGGGATATTATTTTTTTACCTGTATGGAATTCACCTCTTTCTTATATTTGTAGTTTTTTTTTTGCAAGTGCTCCACTCTTTCAGCATTTTCCATTTTCTTTTTGAGTGTCTTAACATCACCAAAGGAAGAACAATAATCTAGAACAACATTTTTTGAAGATTTTATAGTAATTCTTGCTGCCTTATTTTCTTGTTTTGCCTTTCAGAGTTTCTTTTAGCAATTATTTTCCCATTCGTCAGACCTAATGATTGATTTAATTAAAATTACAATATCTACATTTTAAGATGGATTATTACCATTAAATTTTAATTTCTAATCCCAATTACTGCGGAGAAAAAAATACCTTCTTTTTGGTGCAGAACGTCTTGAACTTTTTTGCTGGATTTCTTTTTGCAAAAGTTCTGGAATTCCATTGAAACTGGTTGGAATGGTATAATCTTTTAGGCAAGGTCGCTCAGTCCTGGGAGTTCTTTAACAATGAGCCTCAAAGTGACTTGAACATATAATTACAGTTTTAGAGGGTTTAAAGGTGGCCCTCTCAGTGTTTTGGATCCACTTTCTAAATCAAATAATGGCACAACATGAATTTCTTCATAGTTGAGATGTTGGTTGAAGAATTAATCATGAATTTACCTTTTAAGGGACTCATCCTTAAAACATCTGTGAAAACTTAGATTTCTACAACTTTTTTTATCCCCTGCTGTATATGAGCAGTTAAACATGGAGCCACACACCATTTTGATTTTTTAGATAAAGCTCTATAACACTATATTAATATAATATTAATTATTATACGCTGTAACTATTAGCTATAATTTATTATATAATAAACCCGATGTAATGGTAGATATAATACTTATAAATATTTGTTGTTCTGAATTTCAGCTGTTTAACACACTACAAAAGAAGACTACCAATTCATTTGGACTGCCGCATTGCCCTTCTAGTTAATTATATATATTCTTTGGTATTTATATATAAATACTAATATAAGTATGCATACATAAAACTGCTTAAGATATTAAAGGAGATTGAGAGGGGGAAGATACTAACTTAGTGATAATACACACCAATTTGAATCTAATAAGGCCTTACTATGCCACACTACCAATCGAAATCACGTTGTTTTCCTCTGAATTTCTTTCTTTATGATACCAAATGTTCGAAAAGTCTTTGATTTGGTCAAATTGAGTTGCACTGATTAAGTATATGTAAACATTACAGTATTTCATTTAATCCATCTGACCTAGGAATCTTCTTTGAAGTCCATATACGTAAAGTATATTTTTCTTCTCTAGAAACGACTAGAGCGTGAATATTTGAAAAGTCTTGAAATGTTATTAAAATGAAAATTTAAGACGTTTCGTAGGCATATTTTTTTTTTTTTTTTGTAAACATCCATTTCAAACTTTTTGGCACAATAGTTTAAAAGTGGGTTTAGATGTTCAGGTAAGATTAAATAACCCTAAGTGGAAAAAGGGAAGCCAAAAGAAAGAAGGTTACCGTTCTACTCCACGCCTGGCATACCAACAACAACATCCTGAATATGCTCTAAGTTAGCAACAATGGCGAGTCATCCATATTTACTCTAATGCCCCCCCTCCTTTCCTATAACTAAACTGTAATTACGGCACTGATAACCCTACCATTGGAATAGGCAAAGCTAGGTCTCTGTATAACTTTCCTCATTGCAAAACAAATCACCCTGTAAAATTTTTGGGAAATTATCCTACAAAGTATTAAAATAATTTATTTGTGGGTGTGTTCGTGTGTGATGTAAAAGCTTAGAAAAAAAGTGATATAAACACATTTATTTCAAAAAAGGAGACAGATACAGACTTTAGACATAAAATAAAAGTTGTTCAGAATTTTGAGCTACGTACGTAAGGTCATGTTTAATTTTGATCAGACCAGATTCCTGGGCTCTGGAGGGCAAATTTTATTTTTCGCTTATAAGGTGATCGTGTCTCAATGTTTTGATTAAAGTATGGGTTGTTTATTTGAAAATGCACAAAAAAATAAATCCAAAAAACGAATTATTGTTATTGCAGGAAAAGGAGAACGTGTATTAAATATGAATTAAAAAAGGGAATTAGGAAGAGGATGAGCGAGTTAATTTTAATATGTATTTTCAAACATCATTGACATTAAGTTTGAAGAAGGAGCATGACAAGTTAACAATTATTTATAACAATAAATTAACCACAGGGTCAAAATATAATGAAAAATTGCTTTATATTTACCAAAATCAGTATTTTCACATGGTCAATTAAATGTTGCATTTTCAAGAGTGGCAAAAGAAAGTGCAAGTTTGAATGTATTTACATCAAATGGACAGAAAACAAGGAAAAATTTTTGTATACAAGGAAGTTTTACTATAGAAATTTACCTATTATAAAATAATAGTTCATAGTAGATCGTTTTAGTTTAGAATTTTAACAACCAAGATTTAAATTAAATCTTTTTAATTTGTCATTGGCTATCTTTAAGTTAGCGTGCTTGTCCCAGTATCATATAAATAATATTGTTATTATTTAAGAGTTGGCTTATTGTTGTATACAGTCCAAAGATGCCTTTTGTTATTGATAGTTGGTAAATGGCACATCAACTATCAATAAAATGAAGATAAAGGAAAGCCGCCAAATTCTTCCAAATGTCCTTGCAGACAGCATTGATATAAGTCTCGGATATCATGACACATTGTTCATTGACTGTGTTCTTCAGGTATTTAATTTTTGGGTGGCGATACTTCTAGTCTACTCTCACTATCCGATCCGAAGAAATACTCCTTCTAGAACCCCGCTTCCCCGGCTTCCATCCTCTTTTTGACCTTGTAAACGATCACCCTGCCTGTTTCTATCCACTTCATGATCTCTGAATGAGTTTTTCCTGTGTGAATAAATGTTCCAATGAAATATTTAAATAGTGAAAATAAAGTCTCCTAAATATATCAGTTCTTAGAGTTAATTTATTTGTATGTTAAAGCTTTATTTCGAATGTTAATTGACATATTTAAGTTGAGATTCTTAAAAATACTTCTCTAATGTATCATGAAAGGAAGTTTGAAACACTTGAACAATCAATTTACTTTCTTTCCATATGTACGTAAATGTTTCAAATTCACTATTAAATTCATTTTTCCCAAATTCTTTAGTATAGAGTAATTTTTTTTTTTAAAGTAAAATTTATATTAATATAATCAAACAAAAGCGTTCGGATACATCCAAATTGTGACAAAAAAGAAACTTCGACAGCTGTATTTCCTTCACTCAATCACCTTTAAACGTCCTCAAAATGATATTTTTTCTGATTAAAACACGAATTTTCAACTAAAAACATGTATTTTGGATAATTAGAAAACAAATATTGTCATTTAACCCCTTTTACACATTAATTCCGACATAAAAAGCTTAAAATGCGGTATTTTCTTAGCTCAAATACATTTAAATGTTCTCAAAGGGCTATATTTGATGATAGAAACACAAATTTCTAACTAAAACCATATTTATAATTAGAGTAATTGATCTAAAAAAATAATGAAATCAATTATTTAATTCGTTAATTTTAAATTTTTCTCTCTACAGATAATTTAAATATATAGTGAGTGGGACGCTGAAATTTGAATATTGTCCTTGCTCAAAAATCTTAATTTGGTTATCAAGTTTTTCAGAGATGGACATAAATAAAGTTAGACACGTTGAACATCGCGTAAAGAACCGCTCGCTTCTTGATGCAGGAAATAAAATCTGGAGGCTCAATTTCCCCCAGGGGTTGGTATAATAATGTGGTCGTCCTGGCGCTCCTCCCTACACTGCCAATGTTACTCATAGATGGTTGAAAAAAACATCAATTTCTGACTAATAGAAATATATACCCCATTGGACTACGACTTCTAGACGTGTGCAGAGTCTAGGGCCTGTATCTTTATGCACGAAAACAGTATATGCCATGAATACTACAGTAAACGAACACTGGGCTGATATGTCCAAAAAATACATAAGAAATACACCCCTAACCGTCAGGAAGTATATTGAGGCCATTGTGGACGCCATAGGGGGCTACATCGATAATAAGAGGAGACAATATAGCTTTATAGCTGGTCTTCGAAAAAAATTGTTGTACATGTCTTAAGGCTACGGAAATATATCTCCTTAAAATTTAACAGTATTGATTGTACAGATTTCAACGTCGCACCCAGTAATTTAAAAAAAGTCAGTTTTTTTTTCTTGAGATGAATTGTTTAATTTGCAACTATTAACGGATTACAAGGATTTATATTTATGTTGGCACAAAAAGCAATAGTTAACAAATTTTCCCTACATATTTTCATATTAAATTATATCAATGTCATTATAATAGAATAATAACGATTCTGGTAAAAATCCCAATGCCAATTCTTTTATAGTTTAAATAATAGTTAAAAAATACCATTTCGCTATAAAATTCTAAGAATTACAATTGATAGAATAAATTGCCTTCCTTTATTTAATGCAAATAATATTTATTGTGATGTGCCCCGAGTTAAATTTTGCTGCATGATAATTTTCGAGTTTCTGAAAAAACAAAAAACACAGTCGAGGAATTACGAGCGTTACTTTTTACTCCCCAGAATACTCGTTACTCACCCTAACAATTTTGCTCACTCTAAAAACTCGTCAGATATAAATCATATTTTTTTTAAATTATTGAAACTTGTAATTTAAAAATTGTTTTCCTCATTTATTTTCCAAGATGAACTTAAAAATTAGTTTAACTTTTTCAATCATATTTATAAGCGTAATTCAATAATTTATATAGTCTACTCATCAATATTTTACTATATTATGGTTAAAACTTAGAATCAATATGTTTTAGTGGTACTGATGCGCATTAATATTAATGTATATGATAATATGTAGACAAATAAAAGTTTTTAGAAGGCTAATATATTTTTTTTTCATATTCATCCTTAAAGAGGGAAAATTGATTTAAAAAAATTCATTGAATACGAATACATATTAAAATTTTAACCAGTAAATTCATTTCAAGTTGTAACTACAATTTAAACAAAGGAGATAATGATAGTTACTAGGTTACTCTAGTACCGAAATGTTGCAAGTGCTAGAGGAATGAGGATAATGTTTAAGTTTAAATCTCAAGGGATATGCCAAATGAATCAGTAGCTAGTAGATTGAAAATCAAATTTGACCATTCAGATTTATGTTTAATAGTAAGTTTGTCCTATGCATATTGGTCTGAGGAGGACTTTTGAGTGTGTTCTTAATTAACTGCATAATTCCAAGCAAGTGTCGCTTACTCCCGCTAGTCTAAAAAAAAATCCAACAAAAATTACTTTTCTAACGAACTGGGATTAAGAATACTCATTGCAGAAAAGTCAACAAGTTTCTACTTAGTGTGCCTGTGGGATAACATAAATTCTAAATTTCACAGAGAAAGGAAGGCAGTCTTGGAAGATGCACAATGTATATGTTATGGTTGTAGGACTCTTACCCTCCGACCAAATCTTTTAATTCACCGCCCATTACTTCCACTTACCCCCTTGCCAAACATTCAATCTTTTAACAACCATACAAACGTAATTATTAATTTAACTTAATAAAATAAATATTAGTGATGTATCGGACTTCTCTTAACCTGATCTCTTGTCACCTCTTGAAACTATAAGCAGAGTTTTCAAATAACTGAAATAACTATACATTTATTTATGATTTATTAATTGTTATTATAATAATTAAGAGTATAATAATAATTGTATAATTCAAGATACAATGGCTAATTATTGCCAGAGGTGGGAACTTGGAGTCAAAGCTTGCAATTCGACTTGGAGTTGAATCCATATTTTGAAGACGATCTTACAACCAAAGACTCAAGACTTGACTTAGACTCCATAGTCAATTTGACTTGGACTCCAAAGCTAGTATATTGTGCTCACAAGAAAGTCTTTAACACTATGGACCCCGTATTATAGTTATGGACTAGAAATGAGCTTGAATGAAATCTGAGAATTCCATGAAAATATTCAAGGACTTGGACATATATTTTACGTTGATTTGCAGTATAATGACTTTTTCCCTATTCTGATTAATGCTGTGTCGTAAGTTGCAGGAGTGGAAACGACATTCAGAAATATTTGGAAGCTATGGGTTAATGATAAATGCAGAAATGATTAGATACCGATTAGAATTCAAATGTGGTCCCATTATATTTTTGAATAAGGATTTTAAGAAGAACCTATCTGATAACAAATCTTATCATTTTACATGTCATGGACTAATAAAAAGAAGCAAACTAAAAAAGATATATGTAGTTCTATCAATATTTGTACTTGAAACACATTCCTTCATCTTGCTAAAGGTAAAATACTAATTGGGTAGCTTCAGAAGCAAGACACAGAAAATCATTTGAATTATTAAATGAACAAATAGACGCGTTTCACTCATTCGATCAACTCAATAATTTGTTAGATATCCAATTAAGATTGCAAGAGCTGATTTTTTATCCTTATCTAAATCATTAAACGCTTCCAGTTTTAAAGCTTGTGTTTATTTTGAGGTCAAATAAATTTAAGATTGTTGATGCAATTGTTAATGTCATGGCTGATTTGAAAGGTAAAAAGACTATTATGTGGAACCAAATAAGATTTACAAAAATTGAGGAATTGATTTCTTGTAATGTCTTGTATACCAATAAGTTAAAATTTTCGAATTTTATACATTGGACCTTATCTTTAAGTGTTATGTGCGTAGTAAAATTATACAACGATTTTTAAATTGATTGAATTAATTGCTTAGAAATCATCTAATTTCATTGTTAAAAAGTCCCTATGTTAATGTGCAAGAAAAATAAAAACAAAGACAAAGTGATCTTCTTGTTCTTCAATCCAATAACCTCCCTACCCATTCCATTTTTATAGGAGCTGAACTCTCTTCTAGCGAGGAATATATTCAAAAAGAGGTCTGCGGCAGAATGCCAATCTGCCATCAAAAATATTTTTTTTGTACCTCTATATATTTCTTTCTCTATGGTTAGAGCTCTATAAGTAGAGTTACGTCACCCGGCTATCCGATTTGACGATAGCTGACTTCCTCAGGTGTTTGAGTCACGGCCCAAAATATTCAAAATTTAATATTATATTTTAGATGAAGAACTCTACAAAGGCGATATATTTTGTTAAAATACCCCAATTATGCCTTCTTGTCGTGCGCCGTGGATTGCAGGAATCGTTCTTGAGCTGAGAAGATGACACTTTTTTAATTTCCAAGGGAAAAATTCCTTTGAAGGCAATGATCCCTAAAAATGAAATGAAATCTTTGGAAGCCATAATATAATTCTCGATTGTGCTCTAAATATTTTGGAGAAACAAGGAATTCCAACTCTCAAGCCATTCCAATATTGTTTAAACATCTAAAATCTAAAGTTCCTAGGCTCACCAAAAACTCCAACAAACCCATTTTCATTCGGGAGAACAATGCTGATGCTAAGAAAATTTAATAATTAAAGAAATCTCAAACAACTATTTATTTCGAATTTCAGGTAAAAAAAGATCTCCACAATTTCAGGATCATAAATACTTCACACCTTATTTGGAATCTTCTACTTCCGAAAATAGAGAAATATACTCAGTAAACATGAATCTAATTTCATCAACAACAGAAGATGAAACTTCTTATAATCATTTATATTTTTTTTTTTGCATTAGTTACTTTATCGTTAGAAAATAATAATTGTATGTTGTATTACAGATATTTCTCCTGAGTTAAAACATCTGAAGGAAATAAATACCAACCTACAAATCCAACTTGGACTCTATGAAGCAAAAATAAAGGGATTAAAGAAGAAGTTGATGGAGAAAGATGTCAAAATTTGGGACGCAGAATCAAAGTTTATGTCTTTAAAAATGCGCCTCTCTTCGGTATTTAATTCAAGCCATAGAAATTTTTTAAGTTGCAAGTCTTCACATTCCAGAAGCCGCCTTTGGTCTCATAAAACCATTGAGAATTCACTTCAGTTAAGATTCGTTGAGGAACTATATGTTGTCCAATTAATCTATTGCGTGAAGAACTGTTTGGATCAATTTGCAAAAATAGAGGCTTTATTCAAATCTTATGTAAATCAATTCAAAAAAATGGTATACTCAATATCTGAAGTAGTCTATAAATATGCCAAATGTCATAAAATTTTATTTTTTACTGTGTCCAAGTATGATAGTATAAGAATGCACACACATTTACGAATGCAAACTGCGATTATCAAAGAAAATAGAATAGCTTTTCTACTTTTAATTATTCCCTTTTTTCATAATAATTAAGCTCGATAAAATTATTTTCTTAGTATTCATATTGTATTAAGTTCTTTTTGGACAATTTGATATCTGTTACAAGAGGGCGCTGAAATCTCGTGACGTAACTCTTGTTATGGGGCTCTATATCGTATCAGTTATCGGCCATCGTAAATACTTGTTTTGAATTAAACGTTGCGCAACTAACTTAAAGCTAACGCTCAACCTCTTACTTTAAAATTTAAATACCAGAGTTAAATGCTTTCCTTATAGTTGGATGTAGTTAAAGATAGGATAGTCCAGATTTACCTGAACGACCCTATATATAGTAGAAACGTTATTGTACACTGTATAGTTGGGTTCAAATTTATAACATTTCACTTCGAGATTTTTCTTTAAATCCAATATATATCTATCCTGAAGATGTTTATTCGGTCTTAATAAATTTGACCCCTAATAATGTAAAATAAAAAGTATATTTCAAGATTATAAAAACATTTCATCAACAATATCTTTTATAGCTGCGTGCGACTCTGCAATATCCTGTTCCGTGAGTAGATTTGAAATTGCTACACGTATACTCACTGGAGGAAGACTAACCTCTGAATGTTCCAAGTAACTCGCCAGTACTAATGCAATTTTCTTTTCACGAGCCTAAAAAATTTAAGATTGAATTTTGTTAAAAAATAAAATTTAAATCAATATTTAAATTTACCTTATCAACAAGATTTCTTAAAAGACTCGTTTGCTCCTCACGACATTCCATTAAATATGGTGATTTTAGTCTAATATGTTTGATAGGTGAAATTGAATCACCTACAAGCTCAATACCACTCATATTTGTAAAAAGTTCTGTCACATAAATACATTTTTTACGAAGCTCTTCAAACATATCTATATTATTTTCCATAAGTTCGATGGCTTTAAGGACGGCAGCTGCAAACATTGGTGGCAATGAGGCGGAAAAGCAATAACCAAGTCCTGCCAATGTTTGATGCTCAACGACATAACTAGATCCTACACAAAATCCACCAATGGATCCCATACTATGTTCCAATGTAGCCATAATTAAATCTACGTCACTAATCTGAAAATAGTCGACAAAAAAAAATAAAAATCATCACATAATTTCAAATTTAAAAAAAAGGTAATAATGATAAGTGTGAACCTATTTTGATTTCGACAAAGAGGATATGGGCATAGGAGGGGAGGAGTTTGATATTTTAAAATAAATATAAGTAAGAATGAAGTATTATTGATTGTTGTTCTTTTAGAAAAGATTTTTAAACTAATATAAAATATTTTGGATCCAACTTTTTTCCAAAAATATATTTTACACTTGTGGTGCGTCAACATAAAAATAATTTTGAACAAAAATAAGTTAAAGGCCTTGTATACGAGATTTGTGGGATGCTTAAGATAGCCAATAACTTTAATTAAAGGTTATAACTTTTTTTAAATTTAAATATGGTCTTTAAATACTTAAAACATACATAAATTTATAATTATTTTATTGTGATAATCAATTATGGCTACTTTAAGTGCAATTTGCAGAGCACCCAAAAGATTAGTAAGAATAATTTGTTGATACATATTTAATCCACAATTTTAATTCAATTTAATTTTTTTAAGAAAAATCATTTTAACTTGGTTTGGTGTTGACAGGGTATATATGATTATTTAATCATAAAAATATTTTCTTGTAGAAACCATGAACATAAAAAAAAAATCTTATGAATGTATTTCAAAATAACATTATGACGTGCAGAAAAGATTCCGTATAATATAATTTTCTTGCAACTCTATCCGAGTCTTGAATTAATATGTAAATTAATTATAATTTTATTTCACTTCATTGATAATTTTATCAAATGAATTAAAAAATTTGTTAAAATAAATAATATAAAATAGTTCCATTAATTATGCATGGTTCATGGAGTGAATATTATGTTTATGGATGTGAAAATGCTCTAAATCCTCCTGAGTGAAAATCAAAATGAAAAATATAAATTTTTAACTTTGATAGATTACCATTTTACTAATAAAAAAAGATCACTAAATAAAGTAAAGTGCTCTTTGTTCGCTAATACGTTTGAATTTTCAAAATAAGGATAAATAATTAATAAGAGCAATAATATCTTGCAAATAGTCAACATTTCCTTTTTTTTTTTGAAAATTTCCACTTCCCTAATTATGTTACTTGATAAAGCAAAACTAGTAAGAAAAAATATTTTACATAAATATACTGGTTGAAAATTACAGTGAAACCTATGAATAAAAATACTTTCTATGTGTCCGTACACACTGTAAAAGCTTGATAACTACTACACTACAGTATAATATTTTGTTTATATAAAAGATAGAATACTGCAATTGATTTTAAGTCTCCTATGAGTACAATCAATTAAATTATTTTTGATAGAATTGAAATCATATGATTAATATATCATAATTTTAATAAGTTTACTGTAAATTAAGTGAGCCAAAATAATTAAATCATAGGATGAGGTTCAACTGAGCATAATCCCTCATCAATTATCATTTCACCTATAACTATAAATATATACTAAGAAATGAAAACCAACACTAATTAACAAAAAAAAAAAAAAAAAAAAAAAGATAACATCAAAAGAACTACAAATTAACAGCAAAAAATAATTTGATTAAGTTTAAAGAAAATAATAGTTCATTTTAGCTATATTTACTCAATATATGTGTGTGCCAGAATGATTGAATATTAAAGCCTATAGAATTAAATTAACTCTTAAATCAAGGAAAATGAAATAAAATGGTACATCTAATATGCTGAAGATTCAATAAACACAACCGAAATTGTAAACTAATAAAAAATTGAAGCACAAAATAGCATAAGTGTACAATTACAAAAATTGACCTTTAAACTTAAAATGAAGTTATAAAGTCAAGGAATATAGCATTTTTCAACTCTTATTTTCTAAATATATACATATATAATAACTACCGAAATATTAAAATGTTCTGTTATACCACGCCCATTTGCACCGAGAGTACCAAATGATATCGTTTCATCAATCATTAATCTAAGCTTGTATTTCTTTTTAATAGCAATCATTTGATCTAATTTGCATATACTTCCTGTATTCATATAAATGCCTTCTACAACTAAAAATCTTCTTGACACCTTAGCTTGTTTTGGGTTCTGAAAAGTATATAAAATATGCATATAATTTTGTTTTCAAATTGATCAAAATTATAATTGTGAATAACCTTTTTGTCTTCTTGAGCTTGTTGAAGAAGTAACTGCTCCAAATGGTCCACATTATTATGTTTAAAATACCTTATTTTACTTCTACTCGCATCAAAGGCTTTTTGAATTGGAAATTGTACCATTTCATCCCTAAACACGTACACAAAAAAGACTATAAACAGTTCAAATATGATTGAAAATGTATAAAAATTGAGTTTTGAAAAACGAAACAACTTTTTGGATATTATTAACAAAATTATGCTTTAAGAATATTAGAAATAAATAACGCACGCAAAAATTACATCTCCCTTTTTAGCATAAGCAGGTATTGCACTGGAAATGGTAGAAAATCCATAAGAATAGAGAACTGCTTGCTCTGCTCCAAAAAATTCGGCTAGTTTCTCTTCTAAGTGAACATGAACATCTAAATAGTATCAATAAAAAAAGTTATTTAGATATATTAACCAAATATTACCAACAAGTTTTACACTAAAAATGTACAATATATATATATTTATTTTACCAGTAGGAATTTTTTTAAATAATTATTTAGTTTAAAATTTAGTCGTTAATGGGATAGAAAATGTAAAAAACAACGATTAGCTAGCTCAGTAAAGTTTTCTTCTGTGTTTTTTTAATATCAAAACGGCAGAAATATTTTTCATCTTCTTGAGTTTAAATTGACCAATATAATGAGAAAATGTTATTGTTAAAGTCATTCTAAAACAATCTAATATACAAAATACTCATACTGAAATTAAGGATTTGGTAACTTTGAATCTTTAATTTTGAAATTAGACAGGTTATTTTTTATTAATAGTATGAAGCGGCCATCTATTTTCAGTATATAATTGAAACTCATAATTAAGAACCTCAAAAAAAATATAATTTATGAACCTGCAGTTCCATAGAAGGCTCTCGGCCCACACGAGCCTACACCATATTGCTTGACACACTCGATAGCTGCTTGTTCTATTTCTTGATTACCAGCAAAGCCCAAATAATTATGAGTAGAAAAGTTGATGCACTTTTCACCAAATATATTAAGATATTTCCCAGCTTTTTGATCTAAAACTGGTACATGAAGAGCCGGATGATTCAAATCATATTCTGGAACTAATGGTTCGGGTTCCCATTCAGACAAAAGTTCTTCTTCTTCTTCCTTACAAAATTTTTCTGCTCTTACTTTTCTGGAACGGTTTTGAACTCTTCGAACCAGAAGGCCCCCAATTACAACAAATAAAATTCCTTCTAAGAGCAAATGATAAGCAGGAACCTATAAGTAAAATGTTCAATCATATCTATGTTTCATTGAAATATCATTCATGTATATATTATAAACATTGCAACCATGTTTTACTTTAATTTTTTTAAAGAATAAAGTTAGATACTGAAATAATGATATACATAAAAAAAATAATGATTAATGCTCATGATTACAAACAACTACAAATGGAATAATATAATCTCAGTTTTCCTCACAAGTATTTATAGAATGATCAACATACTTGCGTGAAAGTTTTGACTAAAGACCACACTTGTGTTAAAACATCCAAAGACATGATTTGTTTGAAATTTGTAGTACGATCCACGAACTAGTTTAAGAATGACTAAGAAAATAAAAATATATTAATTTGGTGTTGGGAGCACGCGTTTTTTAGATTACATATGATATTTAATATTTTACTATCCTTCTCGGTTAAATTTATTTCTTACTTAATTATGACTTTTGCACTACATTCTTCCACCTCTCATTATATAACATTTGCATAAAAATCTATTACACTTAAACCCACAAAAAATAGATTATATCAACGTAGTTGAGAAATCCAAACATTAACTAATTAATAAGAAAGGACCATTAGTCGTTAACCTTTGAAATGAGTTAGTTATTACTTATTTAATAATCAAATGAAACATTATGTAAGGGTAAAAATGTTATAAAATCAAGATTAAGACCCTTTTAGATAATTATTATCTATTCTATTGATTAGTTTTATAAATTAATTTAAGGGTAATCTAAATGACAAATCTAGTTAAAAATTACCACTATTAATTATTATACCTACAAAGATTTTTTCAGAAGCTAGAGTTTCCACAACATTACATAATACACAAAATACGTACCTACTTTCAATAATTCTAATTTATAAATGTTGCTAAGATCCAATTTAGTCACTAATCAATCCAAAAAATGTAAAAACCAATTTCCTACGAATTACAAATGATAAAACCTAAAATACAAAAACATTAAAATAATTTCTTATTAATAGAGAAGACAGAAGAAGTTTGTAACAGTAGAACCATTAGGATTCGAATTAGGTAATATGCAACATGGTCTATGATACATTCAAATCGTAATTGTTACATAACAATGTTACCCATATTAAAGCTAAATTTCAGTTTCATACAATTTGTATCATTAAAGCATCGGTAAGAAATAGACTGTAACAACCTTATCCTGTTTTGCCTAAGCCATCTAATTTTCCTAGTAGTAGTATAAAATATTAATAACGAAGTTACTTGTAACAGTGATATTTACCATGATTTTATAATGTTTTATGTGGTCATATTAAATTGTTTACAAATGAAACAATTGTACCAACAATAGTCGAGACCCAAGGCTTATCGACCCTATTTTAGTCCTGTAAATTTTTATTTTTTATGTAAACATATGAATTATCATCAATGATATTTATGATGTGTCATTATAAAAAGGCGAAAAATACTTTTATTATTGATTGGACTATGAATTTAGTAGTGCATCCATACAATTGCTAACAAAGATGTGACTGAAGAGGAGAGCATTAGGCTATGAAATATATTTGATATTGTACCCGTGTAAATATGTATTGTTGTGTAAATAAAAGAATTTGGAGTGCTTGGAGGCAGGAGCACCAGTACTGTTGCTGTGGTGAGGAAAAGAAGAAGAAGAAAAGCTGCTGCTAAGCTAAGAATTCGAAAAGGAGAGCTAGAAGCTGAGTTGAAGAAGAGAGAATGAAGTAGCTAGAAAAAGCTTAAAAGGAGGAAATCAGTAGCCATGAACGTGAGCTGCCGAGTTTCATATTGATATTATTCTCACCGCATACACAAGTATTTACTGTGAGCAGCGACGTCCGTGTTTGTATATATAGAATTAGTTCTGGATTAGTGTAAATCATGGCGGAATATCTGGCTTCCATTTTCGGAACGGAAAAGGATAAAGTGAACTGCAGTTTTTTCTTTAAGATCGGAGCTTGTCGGCACGGAGAGCGCTGCTCTAGAATTCATAACAAACCCACTTTTAGTCAAACTATTGTGCTCAACAATCTCTACATTAATCCTCAGAACTCCGCCAAATCTGCAGATGGATCTCATATGGCTCATGTATCGGATCGAGAGATGCAGGAACACTACGACAACTTCTTCGAGGATTGTTTCGTTGAAGCGGAGGACAAATATGGAGAAGTGGAAGAAATGAATGTCTGTGACAATTTAGGTGCTCACTCTTTTTCAACTTAAAATAGCCGACAATCCCACGATTAGAGGCACTTAAACAATAAATCCCCATTTCCCCCTAGTTCCCACTTTTAACTATCCCTCCCTATAAACACAATCACTACACTAGTCTTGAAATTCCTCAAAGACTAGACATGGGACCATATCCAAATATTTCCCCATCCCATATTTTAAAATGATTAGATGTACCAGAATCAATCAAATCATTTCTTTTCCTTTGTCCCACTTGCTTTGTTTCGTTTGCCAACAAATTTATATCCTATATTTAAGAAAAATTTAAACTAAATATTTATTAGCAGCTTTTCAGAGATAAGATTTATATTTGTCTCTGTAATCTGACTATTCATTTTGGAGTTGTTATAATTTAAGATGATTTTGCTCATTCATCTTGTTTTAGCCCTTGTTAATTAATGATTTGCTTGATATGAAAGGCTCACGCGTAAGAGACAAATGTATTTGAATACAAAATATTTGAGTTATAAAGTACAGATTCATTCATTTGATCCGTGTTTAATAATATTAGCAAGATGAGTTTCAAATAAAGAGAGTGATTATAATGGAAGTCAGTCTTGACAAGCCTGGATTTTTTTACCTAATATAGTTTATATACTTTTTTAAAGAAATACATAAGTCATAACAGATGCAATATTCATTCATTTAAGTGTGAGTGCTCTGTATATCAAGTATTCCCTGGCTACAAAATTATTATTTTTTTCTTTTCCACCTTTTTTCTGATTACATTATAGAAAATATCGAAATTTCTAAAAAAAAATTAAGATACCAATAGAATAAAGAAATTGGTTATTTTGCCCTATCTATTATCTACTTTAAGTAGGCTCTAGTAGATATATCAGCAAACTGATTAAATCCATTAATTATAGGCACCTTGAGAATAAACGCTAATTGACCATAGTTGCCAATGATTACTCCTATTTAGTATCTCTTCCTATAAATATAGTCATAACTCTTTAAATTGTTTAGCAACCCTTGGATATCTAGACGTGTCCGGATCAACAATTTTTGAGTGTTCCCATTCCTCTTCAAGTCTTAATTAATTAATCTTTTTGATCCAAACAAATTGTAATTTAAGACTTAGTTTAATCACTTTAAATTACCACAACTTCTTTTAACCATTTTTAAACATTATTTAATTGATTACACAGGCGAAAAGTAAGGGATGGGGGAATTTTGTACAAATGAATTGAATAGAATTATCTCAATTTGTCTTTCAGTCATCTGAATTCTGAAATATCTGGGATTATAGTAATTAAAGACTATTACCGTACAGAGTCATTTTTTTATCCTTAAAACAATCCCCAAATTTTAAGTAGGATTAATAATACTTATGTAAAAGGGTTTTATTGATACAGTTTCCATTTTTAGGTTGAAAAATGAGAAAAAATGACACTTTTCTATAGATTCTTATAACTTATTCATAACAAATAGTGATGAAGAATATCATGGCTTATATTATAGAAAAATATTCAATGTATAATTTATTAAAAAAAAGATCTTTTTAAAAAATATGTTTTATTAATCCTACTTTTAATTTGGGGATTGTTTAAAGGGTAAAAAATGAGTGAACGATAATAGTCCCGAAATACTAGAATCCCAGATATTTCGTAATTCAGATGACTGAGAGAAAAACTGAGATCCGTTTTGGAATCTTCCCTCAAAAATATATTCCTTTTTTTTTTTTTGCTTGAATTCATTTATACAAAATGAATGTTCCCCTGTGTTATTTTTTGTTCAGAAACTAAACGCTTTAAATGAATCCCAGAAATGGACATCAGTAGAATATGTTGAGAAGTGAGGTTCAAAATTGTCGTAACTCAAAAATTAAAAATTATTGCCATCATCTTAAAGGTTTAATAATTCATGTTAATACTTAAAAACAGATAAATTCAGACTGTTGAAATGAATTTCTCAGATAATTTCTATTGTAAAACTTGGAAACCACCATTTTACAGCATAAAGAATGCTGTTTACAAGCTTAATTCTGTAAAGTAAATATTTGAGTTACGACCATTCCATTCTCGCACCACGATTAACTCTGTACAACAATGAATCCACAGTTCCTAAATAATGTGGGGTTAAGGAAAACTATTGAATGCCCAAACTTTTTTTGAAAATATTATTACTGTATTTTCAGTGATTAGTTTGGGGGAAAGATCGTCCCATTATCAGGTTTCCCCTCTCAAGTATAGGCCCACAAAAATCCTTATCGGTCAGACCCTAACTTAAACATTCTCAAATCATCTTAAAAATTACATACTAAATTCATTTTACAAATAAACAGCATATTTTGTTTTTTAAAAGTTTACAAATTTTAATTATTAAAGTTGAAGTAGGTATGGTCTGATCAGATTTTAATACCAACGTAGCTTAAATTTGAATTTTAAAATTCGAAATTGAGATAAATTTGGATCGATTAGTATTTTTTGCTTATTGTTCTATAATTTTCATCATAGAAATATTTAAGTTAACTTTGCATCCGTTAATTGTGTTAAATTATTATTATGGCTATGCTTCAGTAAATAGAATCTGATAGAAGACAATGATTATTTTGAATTATTATTAATAGAAGAACCATTAATAAAATAGTTTTTAATAAACTAAAGATTCATAGTTATATTGGGGATATTTTGTGTTTATAATTAACAAAGTCCCTTTTAACTAGTCTAAAGAATAAATTGATTCATTTTATCTATCCTAGCTACATCAAAAGCAAAATCTTAATATTTTCAAAGATTTATTCTCCTTAAAAAATATATAATTTAAGGAACTTACTGTTCGATTTCAATGCCAACATTATTTGACGTCCTTGGAAAAAGAATTTATTCCTTACAAAGTTGAATTTGCATACTTTTTGTAAACATTTTCAATGATTTATTTCCTCTATTAGAGTAGCAATGTTCTATGATAATAATAATTATTTTAGATACAAAGTTATTGACGTCGTTTGATGCGTTTATCATTAATTATTTTATAAAAAAAACCATTTTAATATTTAAAAAAAATATTAATTTGATATTTATTAGTATTGTGTTAGTCCTTATTTGTTCGGTCCAGTCTAGTCTTAGAACCGGTCCTATCAGTCCTTCGGACTGTCAGATATAAAGTTGAGTGATGTCATCAAGGACTGAACGGGACGGGACTGCAGTCTTCAGTCCTAAATGAGGACGTACATTACACCAGTATGAATTATTAATACAAAGTTTTATTTATTGATTAATGATTATATTTCTCTTATAGGAGATCACTTGGTTGGAAATGTGTACATCAAATTTCGACGAGAGGAAGATGCGGAGCGTGCAGTGTCGGATCTAAATAATCGATGGTTTGGGGGTCGTCCTATTTACGCAGAACTGAGCCCTGTTACTGATTTCAGAGAAGCTTGTTGTAGGCAATATGAGATGGGAGAATGCACTCGGTCTGGATTTTGCAATTTTATGCATTTAAAACCGATTTCAAGGGAGTTAAGAAGAGATCTCTATGGCCGAGGCTCTGGAGGAGGTGGCGGAGGTGGAAATCACGGATCACGCAGTCGACGCTCTCGATCCCGATCAAGAGAAAGGAGGCATGCAGCAAGAAAAGAACATGGGGGGAGAAGGTCATCCCCTAAAAGCCGTGAGGGGCGTTCGGGACGGTACTGAATTACATTATTTATAATTGAATGTAAATAGCACTCCAAAAATTATTTTAATGTATGTATGGTTTGCAAATACATATTGTTTTTTTCTTTGCTAAACTGGTTAATTTGATAAATAAAATAATCACCTTCATTTTATATAATATTCTAATAATAATCTATTTTTCAAATTGAGTACCGTTTAAAATTCTTGCAATAAAATAAATTGAACTTAGTTGGTTATTTTAAATGTCTTTACCAAACTGGTATAGAAGAAAGAAAATCATTAAAAAGATAACTTCAATTGTTTTGTACCATAGTTATAATTCATACATATTCGAGTGTAAATTTACTTGTTGCTTAAAGGAAATATTTCCGTGTAATATAAAACAATAAACCTTACTTTTTTATAAGAATTTATATAAAAACAAAATTATGATTCTTCCTTTTTAATTTTCATTGAAACTAAGAACAGGCATAGGCAGGGATGGTTAAACTACGGCCCATATTCAATTTTTGTAAGCCACTTTAAAGCGTTGTACTGTGATTCAGTTGGAAGTTTCTGCATTTATTTAACAACGTCAACTACATTCATCATATATATATATTTTAAAGAATCCTTGTCCATTTTTAAGCACAATAAATTTTGATTTATTTCATGGAAATTTAGTCAGTTTTTGTTTATTTTTTTCAATTAATTTTTTTGAATTTTTGGTTATAAGTTTAGTATTTTTGATTTTTTTTCAAAGTGAATGAGTGTTTTTGCTAAGTTTATTTTAAAAATGAAGGATTTTCTCCTTATAACACATCTCTTAAACACATTTTTAATTTAAAAAAAAACAACAAAAAAACGTGGTTTAGATAAGCACTTACTCGATGAGGCAATTCGTTTGCAACACTGAAAATGAGATCTTTTAATTTTTTTTTCTGTGTTTAAGGATTGTATGTTTGCAATAGAATTTATGAAGTTTTTGAGCCAAAAAGTTGTGAAACTGCTCAAATCGAAGTTTCCAAAACTCATGTACGTCTAATATGTTACATATGCCATCATTGATTAAAATAGTTTTAAATATCAATGAAATAGCAATCTTTATATCTCAACTTTACCTTCAGAAACAGAACGATAAAAAGACTTGAATTTAACTGGTAGTTAACCAATTCTGCTCAGCGTAGGGACTGCTTGATGTACAAGAAATGACACTAGGGTTTATCTAACCAAAACTGGACATTATCTCAAATTATAAAAACTAAGAGGAATTCGAATTTCTGTCAAAAATTCAAATTACTCCGTGCCATTATTTTCATGTGATATACACTTATCTTTCAGTTTGGATTTTTTTACATTTCATAATTTTTTCAGTCATAATTAATTTATTGTTTAATATCTTATTGAGTTTTGCCGCGATACTAACGCCGTGCATCTACATACAAGTCGTGTCGGACATTAAACATTCCCTCTTCATTTAGTAGGAAATTGTTCACAGCTTAACAACATCTGATTTGAATTCAGCCAATCAACTTTCCGAACAGTAATACAGGAATTAGTAATACAAAATAAACAAATGCAGAGGTTACTCATGATCAGTGATGCAAATCCGGTGTGTTTTTAGCTGGCCCGTCAATTTTCAATTGGTAAAATAAAGAAGGAATTTTCTTTTCTTTAGCAGTTGTCATAATTATTTAATTCTTGAGTAGTGAACACCCTTTTCTAAATAGATTCAATTATATTCAAACCCTGATATAACATTCGTGTGTGCCCATAAAAGAGGATTTGTTGCGTAGTTATAGTTGTAAGTCCTTGTTGGACTCAGAGTAGAATTTGGGATCGACATAGGAGTAATTCCAGCAAATGGCCTTGTTTATATTCTTTTCTCCTTCCTCTTTTGTCACAGCTAATTGTAGTTGATCTAATGAAACGTTATGGGCATTATTCTTTCCTCCAATGCATTTTTTAAATTGTCTGGATTACCATGTTGATTTTCGTTTTTTTAAACACGTCCGTTCTACACTGTATTTTCATCATTACGGATGATATTTAGGGATACCATTGTACAAAAATTTTTACTTACATAAAATTTTAGTTAATATCATTTCAAAAAAATGTGTTTTTCTCTATGGAGACCTTTAAAAATTACAATTACTTTAATATACCCTTTTACAGAAATTTTTTCTTACTCCTGAACTAAAGTAACTCCACAAAAGTGATGACAAATTTTCCTAATTGAAAAAAAAATATCACTAACATTAAACGTCACCATACGGAGAAAGTTTCCTGCAGTACGAAGTTAAAACATGCGCGAAGATGTTGGGTTTATTAAATGGCACAAAATAACGAAAATTCAAACTACTGCCCGAACTATTGGTAATAGTTCTTGGTGCATTGATCATGAATCTGCAATTATTTGTTTAGACCAAGTCATGTAGTAGAGTAAGAAAAAAATACTGCAATTTTCTTAAAATTAGACTTATTTCCTACAAAATGTGTTATTCGTTCAAAATACCGGTTTATATTAGAGTCGACCCATTTCCGGTTTTAGGACTTTTAGCCCTGTGTTTTAAGGTATGAAAATGGGGACTTGCACATTGTAAATAAGAACAGCGGTTAGACTATTTTTTTAAAAATACATTACATAAAAAGTGTCAACAAGAGACATTAAAAAAATATTGATTAAAACAAAAAAAAGTAATTCAAAATTTCTCACTGAAAAAAAAAAAAAAAATAGTTACTACTTTAAAAAAGTCTAGCATTTTTTTTTTCAAACCTCGAGTTAATCCGGCTCTTGCTCGACCTCTATCAATTTTTTTAGACCGATATCAATTGTTTAGTAGTTTAAACAACCAACAAATCGGCCGATATCAATTATTTTGTAGTTTAAACAACCGATAAATTCGCCCATATCTCAAATATAAAAAAACAATGACATAAATGTCTTAATATGGGCAAAGGAAAATTTTCATTAACCATTGTAATATAACAGACCCTTTGCCAAGATTTAAAAAAATATATAGTGATAATTTTTTAAATGGAGAATATTTAACAAATAGATTCAAAAAAATTAAAATCTAGTCAATGTTGTTTTTGAATATGGGGTGAACAACTGTACTCTTTTCCTCAGACATGTCCTCTTTTTACCATCCTGTGTGTCCCAGGACTATTTTTGTAAATTCATGAAATGTCTACTTTTATGAAAAACAGGGAAATATTCACAATCACCTTAAATCAACTAAAGAAAGCTCAGACACACATCTATTTAAAGTATTAATTTTCATGAAATTCTAATGTTAATTATTAAATTATTTTTTGTTAAATTTCAAAATTCAAAGTGTTCAGATTTTACTTGGCC
Source organism: Lepeophtheirus salmonis (assembly GCF_016086655.4). Lineage (NCBI taxonomy): Eukaryota > Metazoa > Arthropoda > Copepoda > Siphonostomatoida > Caligidae > Lepeophtheirus > Lepeophtheirus salmonis. Next base: position 23,072,967 of record NC_052132.2, read on the forward strand.
ACTCCGTATTTCAGTAAATACTGGAAATAATCGATTTAGTTTATTAGTTTAGGTGTTAAAAGAGAGATAGAGGCTAGTTGGAACGCGGGTAAATTGACGTGAGTGTATCTTAGGACTATGTAAATACCAAGGTTAATGGAAATACAAGGTTATACGATAACGCTTTTCCGACTGATGTTTGACTTCCACCACGCTTTTTTTTGTTCATTTGTTTGATTGTATTGGTGAAGAGTTATTTTTATCAATTAGCTCGTCGTATTAAAAAAAATATTTATAAGAGGTTTAGCAACAAGTGTGGCAGCTAAAGCTCAGCCAGGGAGCGCTCTAGAGACTAAAGTACTCTCTGCCTCATTACATCATATTAAAAAAAGGAGCACATACATATATTTAGGCTTATAAAGGCTAAGCATTCTTTACCTTGCAAGTTTTGTTGTTGTTGGAAAGTTGAACAAAGTTTATCATTTTCCCTGGCTATCATTATTATTTTTTCATTAATGAGGAGAAAACATTAATTACTGCGTGTGACTGTGCTCATGAAACGTAGAGAAACACTGATTATTTGTTGGGGGAGTTATCTCCTACATTATTAAAGTAAAGTTTATATGTTCGTCTAATGAATATAGGCAATGCCGGGTATTACTGTTACTAATAAAATAAATGAATATTCTTCGATGGAATTGAAAAGAATAATTAAATATTAAATCAAATGTTTAAAAGTGATAAATCATGATCCCAGAGATAGAGGTGTATACCTAAGAAGGCTTTCATTTGTGTAATTACAGATGGAAATGAGGCTATGAATTGCTTCGTGAAAGATTTCATTGAATAAAAATAAAAACTCTTTAAGAGTACTCCAAAGTCTATTCGTGATCATGTTCAAGTACTCGTTTTGATAGAAAGAATTCCTAATTGGAATATTTGATTGCATTAGATTCATTTCGGATTTATCATTTAATCTCAGATGTTCTAATATATTGAGTATCAAGTAAATACTTTTTGTTAAACCTCAAAGAAGAAAAGTTTTCAAGATGAAACTTAATTCATTTTATTAACTATCTATTTTTACTTGTATTGGAGTAGAGCGTCTCTTGATGAACTTACAATTCCAGTAAAATATATTATCACGGATGCACATAGGGATAAATGATATCTAATTGACTCTGTGGCATTAATCGGAAGAAATTTAAACTTAAATTATGGATTAATTACACAAGGGACCAATTAGGGGTGGGAATTTTGTACAAATAAATTGAAAACAATAATCGAATTTATCTATGATAGCGCAAAATCAATAATAGATCTCAGTTTTTCTCTTAGTCAATTGAATTCTGAAATATCTTGTTATAGTTATTTAGGATTATTATCGTTCAGTCATTTTTTAGGCTTAAAAAATCCCTAAATTTAAAGTAGGAGTAATAAAACTTACGTAAAAGTGCTTTTTATGATTATATAGTGTTTTTATTGATTCTGTATCTTGTTCTGAACTCGGTATATTATCATTTTTAGGGTGAAAAATGATGAAAAACGACACTTTTCTTTAGACCCTTATAACTTATTCATAATACGTTAGGGATGAGGAAAATCATAGCTTATATTATAGAAAAATATTCAATGTATAATTTAAAAAAAAATCTATTTAAAAAATATTCATCTCCAAGGATTTTTGTTCCATTTTGTATTTTTTAATTTTTCACATAAGGACTGATACAAAACAAAAAAAAAGGACTCGTAGTGTGGCACACTTATTTTTTACCATTTTTGTATAAATTAATGCAAAATCTCTACTCTCCAAAATATTTGTGTATTGCAAGTAAATTGTTCCTTTTTGGGGTTTTAGATTATAAACTATATTCTTTATTGTGTCCTAATACCACCAAAATAGTATTTATATGGGGTTAAACTAGTATAGTCTTATGTAGAAAGAGTAAATTACATATAATTAAAAAGGGATACTTTTTAAAAATGCAACCTTCAAAACAGTAAAATTCCATTACTTTTGGATGTTCATAGCCAAAAGTTGCTATATAGAATTGTTGTACACATAGGAAAACCCATAATTTTCTAAAAGTTGATAAAAATCAGCTAATATTTTATATATATATCATTGTCATAATTGTTAAATATCAGAGTAGATAAATTTTTCAGGCAATTGTCCATTTAATAAACTCCGGCTCTTGAAGTGTGTATATCTATTTGTCACTTATTACTACACAAAATCCACGTCACAATAAGAACTGCAGTTTGACACTGTAAATATTCATAATTGATTTTCTTAATGCTGATCCTTAAAAAAATGTTCTTAACATCTAATAAAAATCATTATTTTGTATTTTTCTTCTACGTAGGCTGCTATAAATATTTCTGGCCTCGGTTACACTAAGTGTTGCCAGGTGCAATTTGACATTTCTTTTGGTAAGTTTGACATTTTTGTAGTATAATCGTACTCAGAATGTTTTGACGTGCGACCATCATTTGTGTTGTTTACAGTGACTTGAAAAAATTAATCTGGCAAAAAAATGGAATTAAGTCGTTAACATTTTCGTGCGATCATTTTTCACAACTTTCGACGTGGATTATCACGACAAAAGTGCATTGATGAATTTAAATCTTTGTATGGCGATGAAGCACCATCCTATAGCGCTGTAAAAAACTCATTTAATGAATTCATTCGCGGCTGACGCTCGCTCAAAGACGAATTCCATGAAGGTCGGCCAAAAACGCCCGTTGTGCAAGAGAACATTGATGCTGTGCGGGAAGTGATAATGCAAGATCGTTCTGTGACATACCGTGAGATAGAGGCATCCTTGGGCATTTCTTCCACCAGTATACATTCGATATTGCATGTACACCTGGCCGTAAAAAAGGTTTGTTCTCGTAGGATGTCGTAGAATTTGACAATCGCTCAAAAGAAGGCTCGTAACGATTGGTGCAAAGAAATGTTAAAAAAGTACACTCGCGGTGCTTCTAAAGACGTTTATAAGATCGTCACAGATGACGAATCATGGATCTATGCGTATGAGCCCGAAACAAATCAACAATCGACACTGAGTGTCTTCAACGATTTTTGTCGCCAGAAGATGCTGTTGAAGCATTTAAAAACCATGTCTTGGATGTGTCTCAATCGGAGTGGAAAAAGAGCTTCGACAATTGGTTTGAGCGCATGCAAAAGTGTAAAAAACATGCTGGATAATACTTTGAAAAACAATAAAACCATTTTTGATGATAAATATTCGAATTGTCATTATAAGGACAGAAATATATATATAACAGCCTACGTACAATAAATAATGATTAGACGATTAATCGGGAATCGGAGAATTGGGTCTTTTTTCTGGAATTAGCATGGGGAAATTATGTTTAATTTGCGATTCCGATTCTTATGTATTCCTTTTCTAAGTTATAAAATAAATTATTAAATAAATCCGTCAAGATATTAAAAACGACCATGTGATTTTGTACCTTGAGTCTTATAAATTTATAAATCCTACTAAGTATTAAAATAATTTATGTGTGTTTGTGTGTGATGTACGTTCCGCTTAGAAACAAAATAATAAAAACGCATATATTTAAAAAAAAACGGAGACAGATACAGACTTTAGACATAAAATAAAAGTTGTTCAGAATTCTGAGTTACGTACTTAAGGCTACGTTTCATTCTGATCAGACGCGATTCCTAGGCTCTGGAGGGCAAATTTGATTTTTTGCAAATAAGGTGATTTTTTTCATAAAAGAATATCGATTCTCCATGCCTCAAAGTTTTTTTAAATGTAGGGGTTGTGGATTTGAAAATGCATGGAAAAAATCAAAAATCGAAAAACAAAACGTTTATTAAATACGAATTTTAAAAAGAGAATAAGGAAAAGAATGAGGGAGTTTAGTATGTATCTTCAATCTTCATTATGGTTGAAGAAGGAACATGGCAAGTTGGCAATGACAATAAATAAATCACAAGGTCAAGAATCTGAAAAAATTGCTTTATATTTACCAAAATCAGTATTTTCACATGGTTTTGGATTTTCAAGAGTGTCAAAAGAGGTTTGATTATATTTACATCAAGTGGACAGAAAACAAAAGAAATGTTGCTTACAAGGAGGTTTTACAATATAAATTTATCTATTATGTAATTATAGTTTATAGTAAGTAGATCGTTTTAGTTTATAATTTTAACATAAAAAAGTTAAATATAAATAAAATCTTTTGAGTTTTTCATTTAAGATAGCGTGTTTGTCCTAGTATTGTAATAAAATAATTTATGATAATAAATGCTCAAAAACTGAGAAGAAACAAATTGAACAGAAACTAAACGTGAACAAATGTATTTCAAATACACTGACTTCCTGAAATTTAGAATTTATGTTTTACCACAGGCAACACTAAAGTGTAACTTGTTGACTTTAGTCGTATACTCTTAATCAGAGTTCGTTTGAACAGTAATCTTTGTTTTATTTTTTTAGACTAGTGGGAGTAAGCGACACTTGCTTGGAATTATGCAGTTAATTAAGAACACACTCAAAAGTCCTCCTCAGACCAATATGCATAGGACAAACTTACTATTAAACATAAATCTGAATGGTCAAATTTGATTTTCAATCTACTAGCTACTGATTCATTTGGCATATCCCTTGAGATTTAAACTTAAACATTATCCTCATTCCTCTAGCACTTGCAACATTTCGGTACTAGAGTAACCTAGTAACTATCATTATCTCCTTTGTTTAAATTGTAGTTACAACTTGAAATGAATTTACTGGTTAAAATTTTAATATGTATTCGTATTCAATGAATTTTTTTTTAAATCAATTTTCCCTCTTTAAGGATGAATATGAAAAAAAAAATATATTAGCCTTCTAAAAACTTTTATTTGTCTACATATTATCATATACATTAATATTAATGCGCATCAGTACCACTAAAACATATTGATTCTAAGTTTTAACCAGAATATAGTAAAATATTGATGAGTAGACTATACCAACTGTTGAATTACGCTTATATACATGATTGAAAAAGTTAAACTAATTTTTAAGTTCATCTTGGAAAATAAATGAGGAAAACAATTTTTAAATTACAAGTTTCAATAATTTTTTAAAAATATGATTTATATCTGACAAGTTTTTAGAGTGAGCAAAATTGTTAGGGTGAGTAACGAGTATTCTGGGGAGTAAAAAGTAACGCCCGTAATTCCTCGACTGTGTTTTTTTGTTTTTTCAGAAACTCGAAAATTATCATGCAGCAAAATTTAGCTCGGGGCTCATCACAATAAATATTATTTACATTAAATAAAGGAAGGCAATTTATTCTATCAATTGTAATTCTTAGAAATTTATAGCAAAATGATAAAGTATTATAGTCAAAAATTTCAAGAGTTTGACTGATTAAATATATAATTTTTTTGTAAAATAGTAAACTTATTTTCTGCGAATCATGGATTGATACTGTACCGTTGCAGTCCTGGTACGTAGATATTTTATATGTTCATTTTCCAGAAAATTTTACTTCAGTGAAGTCCCAAGAAGATAATTTAAAAAAAAACGAGATCTTGGTAAATTACGGGAGGATATAATAAATAATGTGAAATTTAAGTATTTTATTTTAATTTTAAGAAGAAACAATAAATTGTAAGTTAGTCTTATTTAAACATTCGTGAAAGATCCAAATTTAGCTCATACTTTCCTAAGGTTATAATTATAGATTATTTTGTACATTACTTATAATTAGAGATGATATTTGTGTAGAGCACGGGGAGAAGGGGGAGCGAGACATATGATATCACTGAATTAAGATCCTTGTTTATATCAGTTTTCTTTTATAGGATTTTTTTTTTTGGGGGGGGATTGAGTGAGAAAATGAATTACTGCCCTAAACAATGATGTAAATCCGATATGTTTTTTATGTATTGTAGCAGGCTCTTTAATTTGTTTATTATTATAAGAAAGGATTTTCTTTACCTTTTCAGTTGTCATTATTATTTAATTACAGTGTAGTGAAAATCCTTTCCTTTAATAGATTCAATCATATTCAAAACCTGAGCTGGAGGATTAATTGCGGAGTTATAATTGTAAGTCCTTGTTAGACTCAGAGTTTAATTGGGGATTGTCATTGGAGTAATTCTAGAAAATGTCCTTGTTTTACATCCTTTTTCCTTTCTCTCTTGTCACAGCTGATTGTAGCTGATCTAATGAAACGTTATGGGCATTATTCTTTATCTCCTCCAAAACATTCTTCTAATTTTCAGGGTTACAATGTTGATTTTTGGTTTTCTTTTTTTTAACCTACCCATTCCAAACAGGATTTTTACCGTTGACCATAAAGAAGAGAACATTTTAGATTTAAATAGTGTAGGGAGAATACTGTAGTTGTATATAAATTCATTGGATTTTTAAACCAATTTATACCCAAAGATATACGAGAATTCTTGTGTAAAGGGAGATGTTTACACATTAGTAAAAACAAGGAACAAAAAAGAAGATTAAGCACACTCATCAACCGTTTTTTCTTTTCTAATCGGTAAACTTAGTTTTTTCTTTATACAGATCCCTTCTATAGTTATAATCTGCAATATATATATATGTATATATGTTTTTTTAGGAGGGGATCCATGTACTCCAGCCTCTGCTTGGGCATAATTTTTTATCTATGCACATCATTTGCACTCTAACATAAATCGTTAAAAACTTTATCGAGAGCGAATCTTCCGTAGTGTTCCGGGGCGTCCTTAGGAGTATATATATAAATTTGTTTTGGGAGGGGGGTTGGGTTTTTTGAATTTTTGGAAAAAAAATTAGCTCCGCCTTATAATTTGTTTGAATTATCTATTTTTTTTTGAAAAAGATATCCTTCTTTTCTTTTATTTATTCATTAAAATGTATACCTTTTTCATTGATTTTTTTTAAAGTGGTAATTTCTCAAAAAGATCCTTCATTAGGGAGGGGAGGGGGGTTGAGCCCCACAAACCCCCTCCTCTGAGGATGCACCTGGTGTTCAACTTTTCATAGAACGAATGATTTTAAGATAGCTTAAATTTTGAAATAATTAAATCCGAAACTTCCCAGGAATTTATCATATATGTTTATAACGCCCAAAAAATCTCTAGGAAACCCTATTTTGGAAGAGAACCGTTCAAATTTATACTATGGGCTATTAAAAATCAATAATAGAATAAAAATTCGTCATTTAAACATGCAAGAATGATTATCTTAAGAGGTTATCTTATTAATGAAACCCATTAGATGATAGGATATTAATCGAAAGGAATAGTGATACTACACTACCTTTAAGTAGGCAAAATAGTACTGAACGATGTTTTAACAGGTAAATATGAAAAAAAAAAAAAAAAAAAAAAAATTAACATCTTCACGACTCGAACATAAAAAATTTCTAAATTGAGATCCTCATATACTTAACATTCTATTCTTATATAAAAAATAAATTAAGAAAAATATTTATAAAAATACTTCATTTATAAAACACACCCATGACTCAAGGCTTCAGAAAAGAAGAATATAATTGATAGTAAATGTGTATGGATGTATGTTAAGCTTTTTATGATTAATCGCTGAATAATATGATTACTTCTATTTCTTGATGAACCTGAAGGATGAAACCAAGGATACAAATCATTGGTTTTATCAAATCTTCTTGCTAAATACTAAAGATATTGTCATTGTCTATAAGATATGATTTGTAAACATGATAGATTATTTAACTTGTAGTTTTAGAGATCAACTGAATCATATAAGTTGAATGATACAATCCCCGTTTTAGAGGGAGGCATTGTGACACTTGACATAAGCCTTGCAAGTTATTGTAAAGGAAAGGTCCCCACGATAAGTATACTACATAGTATTAAAATAATATATGTGTGCGCCTTATTTACGTCCTACTTAGACAAACAATGATAAAAACGCATTTATTTCAAAAACGAAGACATATACAGACTTTCGACTTAAAAATTAAATTTGTTCATAATTCTTAGTTACATACGTAAGGCTTTGCTTCATTCTGTTGATTTTTTTCATAAAATAAGATTGATTCCCCGTTTCTTAAAGTTTTTTAAGGTTTGGGATGTCGTTTCGAAAATGGACCAAAAAAAAAAAAAAAAAAAAAAATACATGTTATTGTACTAACGGAAAAAGGGAGAATATTTATTGAATACGAATTTTAAAAAGAGAATTAGGTAAATAAAGGAAGAAGACAATTAGCGATTTAGTCTTCGTATGTTTCTTCAATTTTCATTATGGTTGAAGAAGGAAAAAGGGCAAGTTAGCAATGCCAATAAATGAATCATAAGGTCAAACATTTGAAAAAAATTGGTTTATATTTACCCAAATCAGTATTTTCACATACTCAATTATATGTTGGATTTTTTAAAAGTGCCAAAAGGGGGCGCAGGTTTGATTATATTTACATCAAATGCACAGAAAAAAACTAAAAATGTTGCTTACAAAGAGGTTTTACAAATAGAAATTTACCTACTATATAATTATATATAACTTTAAAAGTTTTAGAACTGATATACAGGACTGAACTGGACTGGACGGGACTCCATTCTTCAGTCCTAAATCAAGATCGACATAAAACTATGAATAAGATCTCATTTTTTTCATTTGCTTATAATAATTAATACCGGACTTATTTAATATAAAACATTAAAACAGAGTAGGGAAATGAATTTACCAAGTTAATTCAGTTACAAGGTGGAATTTATAAAGGTGAGATATGGAGTAATATTCAACGCACCTAGCGGACAAAAGAAAGGTGCCACTACAACCACTGTCTTGTACAAATATTTATCACGTGGTCTTCGTTTTGCTACTTCTTTTATAGCATTGATTGAATTAGTTTATTCAAATGCATAACGATATGCAGTACCGGTTTTATGAAGGGGGCATTGGAAGCACTTGCCTTAGAACTCACGCTTGATTATAAGAAATTATAAAACATCTCCTCAAAAATATCTTTTATAAAGAGGCCATTTGGGAAAAAATAATAAAAAAGGTGTTTATAAAAATACCATCATTAATCAATTCATTCAAAAGTTAAGAAATAAATATACATATATACATTTGTCACCTTGACTATAAAAAAAGGACTCAGTATATTTTCAAACCGGCTAACGTCTGGATATCGCTTTATTTTCATGGCAATAAAGTAATTCATTTGAAATTCAAATATTCTAAAGGCGGGTTACCGCATCTATCGTGCGTGTACACGTCTAAGAGTATATATAGGTATCTTTATTTATATAAAATAGAGTATGTGTGTGTCCTTTATAAGTTCCCACATCATTGGACCTAGCAGGCTGAAATTTTGCATGGGTACCTCTTGAATCTGTTCAAGCTAAAACGGGGGTGGAGATTTTTATATACCTGAAACACAAAAATAGTTTTTTTAAGGTCTAGGAGACTAGATAGGGGGTTGAGATATAAATAAAAAAGTGACTGGTGTCTCAAAAAACAACTATACGAATAACCACGTTTTCTAAATTAATTCAAAACCAAAAAAGTTATGGGGTAAAAAAGAAAAATTGCAATTTTGTTTTTTCAAGTGCAAAAAAATGAACTTCCAATGAAATATAGAATTCGTAAATAAAATAAAGTTTTTGGAAATTTGTTTGCATATACATTTGATACATAAAAACTAATGTTTAAATGAAATATCTGTTATTTCCAGAATAATTTTTCTAATTGTTTCATTCTTTATCTCTTCTTCTTCATCGAACTTTAATTTTTAATTTTTAGGAAGAAATGCCACAAAACGATGCATTTTGACAAAACAATTTAAAACTATTACATAATTCCTAGAGTACTTTCAATTTCCTGAACACTTTATTATACCATTTCTCGAATATTTGCAAAAATAAACCGGAGCAGCCAAGTTAATATATATTGGTCTCCTACTAATTTCTCGTGAGGAACATTAGAATCAATATCCGATGAAAGATATCATCAAGAGAAACATATCAGTTCAATCTAATCTATGTATGAGGTATATTTAAACAGTAACATGACTTTTCAAATTTCGCAGGCAACGTATAGTTGGTATGCTAGATATTTTTATTTTACTACATCCAAAAAAGAACATGTACTTATTCTTTAAAGATTTATAATATTTGTAGTTTGTTTGTGAGAGGCATAATGGTTAGAAGTATTTTGTGTGTTCCGCCCTTTTTTTCTATTGAAAAAACATGGATAAAAGAATTTGCATGAATTTTTGTGGAAAAAATGAAAATTAAGTGCTCCAAAACACTTGAAATACTGACAATGGCATACGGAGAAACTGTTCTGAATAAATAAATGTTGATAAGCGGTAAAAATTCTTCCAATATGGGCGGGAAGATGTAAATGACGATAAGGAAAATAGAACATTTTTTTATTCATTAGTGAAAAAAATATAAAAATTGATTCATGGAATCAATTTTTATGAAATTAAAAAATTTGTTATCGCTAATAAATAATAGGACTATTTCTTTTTATTCAAATTAATTTCAACGTTTTGGGCTAAAAATGACCTTTCTAATAGTAGAGAATTTTTTCTAACCTAAGGAAACTTGAGCATTTTTATATTCAATAGTGAAAAAAATATAAAAATTGAATGACACAATCAGTTTTTATGAGATAAATAAATTTATAAGTGCTAATAAATTATGATAGGAGTCTCATGTTTTGTTATGCTCATTCCTTTCCGGTCACTAAACCTCGTACAATTCACAACTAGGAAAGTCATCCCTCGATAGAAGGATTGAACATATTAAATTTTACTTCTCGCCCTTACTCAGCCCGGCGTCATAGATTTCTTTGTTGAGGGACATGTCATAATTCATCCAATTATAATAAATTTATTAGTTTTAACAGTTTACTTAGTCCACTTTTGAGGGAGACACATGATTCCCTAATTTGATATTAAGATGTGATTATATGAATTATAATCGCCACATGGTCCGAAATCTTTGTTAGGCTTCAAGTTGTAATATAAATATTTATTCAATTAAAGTTGAACAAAAAATGCGTAGTTTTATAGATGAGGGTAATGAAAAGAACCACGTAAGTCCACATTTGTACAAATTGTGTAAAAAAACATTTTTATGCTTATGATTAACCCTTTTCTTTCAAGATATTATCTGACTTCAAGCATTAATATCTCAATAAGTTAATAACACGACATTATGTATTTGCTAACACAAAATTAAATTGTAAATTTTGTAGTCAGCTCTGGATGTTACTCCTTTAAAAAAAAATCCTAATCAATGTTCTGAACGTTGATTGGTGGAACTAGAATTAGCTTTTGAGAAGAATGGGCTAATTACTAATTGACTTTTGTGCCGTTTTTCTGTTTCTTTTGGGAGGAAAATTTGCTAGATGCAGTAAGGTTAACGAAGTGATAAACAATTAACTACATTTGACTCATAAATGAACTACATAATAATTGTATTTTGCATAAGAGTTTAAATAATACTTTTATTAAAAAAAAAAAAATCCTGCTAGGTTATAAATCTAGAAAATAAGTCACATTTATGATTGGGTGTGTTCACCATCCTAAACATACATATAACGACGCGCTATGTCGTCATTCCACAAAAATGTGCTGGAGTGTAGTTTAGTAAAAATTTGGCAGAAATTGATAAAAGGCAATTTGCCCACTGCGCCAACTATTCCTGCTCTCCCCCTATTTCATTCCTTAAACTTTCACTCAATGTCCTAAAAACTGTTTTGATCCTTTTCTGATTTCAGATCTCTATATTGGTGTACAGTTATTGAAAAATGCATTCCTTGGTTAGCTGACCTACATACATATATGTATATCCCCTGCTGTTCGATGAAGTTACATACGCATACAACTAAGTTGTAGCCCACTGTATTTGGAATTTTTGTAAGTGAACTTCATAATTGAATGCATTATATTATTTCAATCCTCTTGATTTAGTTAGACGGAAATGAATAAATAAAATTAGCTATTTAATTTCATATGCATCATAAATTTGACGAACAAATCATTATAAGAATGAGAATAACTTAGTCAAATGAATAAACAGTACTCGTACTTGCCATAAATAGTGGATAGAAATGAAATAAAAGTGAACTTACAAAAAAAAAAAATATGAATGTGTATATAAAATATAATCTGTTTGGCGATAAATATAAAAAAAAACTAATATTAAGTTAATACTAAAATTATAAGAACAATTAATTAAAAAACTAATTATCAACAATTTGATTCTGTATGTAAAGTCATCTTAAAAAATTTGGATTTTGCACCATTGAGGCTAATATTGGAAGATCCACTCATGGGCAAAGGTGTAGAAGGTGAGGATTTGGTGGAGGAAGAGGATGAACTCCCTGAGGAAGATGAGTTTTTACTCAGAGTTAGATGTGAGAGAAAAGAGGCTTTTTTGGCTATACTTGGCTGCTGATTGTGATGATGATCTGAGTTATTCAACTTTTTAACTTTTAGGTTTTCAATCTCAGACTCTAATTGTTTATTCTTTTTGTACATTTGAACATAGTTGAGTTGAAGTTGTTTTTGATAGCGAATCACTTTTTCCTTTTCGTCCAACCAATGTGCCTTTTCCACCTCAAAGTTCTCTTTACATCGATCTGTTTTCTCTTTAAGAAATAGAGACTCACGACGAGCTTCTTCAAGGTCAGATCGCAGTTTCTCAATTTCCAAGTCACGAGAAATAATAGTCTCTTTTTGAGAAACAATTTCACTTCGAATCGTTTCCTCATCACATTCATCATCCTCGTCAACAAAACTTGTTCGTCCCAAGGATCGAGGGGGAGTGAGGTTTTTTTTGTCTAACTGAGTTTTAAGACTCAGTACTTCCATTTGAAGGGAGCGTTTGGAAATGTGAAGATCTCTGAGTTCAGAGCTCTTTCTTTCTAGCTCCATTTTGAGATCCTTTATTTCCATTGTAGAGTTTTTAATATTTAACTTTGTTGATAAACCGTATGACGAGGATGACTGATGTTGTTGCTCCAGCAAAAGTGAGATCTCTCCACTTTTTGCACATGAACTCCATTCGTTTTCTTTCAGTGTTTTCCTTTAAGACAAGTAAAATAAATAGAAAATAATAATTTTCAAAAATTGAACAAAACAATTTACTTATGTAACTACGTAAAAAAGATTTTTTTTTGGAATTAAAATAGAAAGTTATAACCATTGTTGACTTGTAATTATGATCATAAATAAAAACCTCACTTTTTTCATACAAAATTAGACACAAACAAAAAGTACTTTAAAAAATATTTTTTGTAGATAATTATGAACTTTCAAGCAATCATTCGAACTTTTATTCAAATTAGACATGACTAAATAAGTATCTGTAATTCCTAATAATTAATCATTCATAATAATCAATAATTTTTTATTTTTTTTTACAATTGAAAAAAAAAATGTATTCATTAGTTATGTGGTAAGATAACACAAAAACAATCTTGAACAACAATTAAGAAAAAGGAGAAATGTCCATTCAATTTTTTTACAAGCATATTTCATGGACATATTTTGTTTAATTATAGGCTTTGTACACAAATTTTTGAAATCATTTCAAATACGCAGGAGTGTTAACTATAGTTTATAGCTTTAATTTGAAATCGGGATCTTAGCTTGGCAGCGATTTGGCCTTTTAAATAAAATCAAATTATATACAAATGTCTATATATATATATATTTTTTTTTTTTTTTTTGGGGGGGTAATTTTTGGATTATTTTGAAAAAAAAATTGAAAAACAAAAAAGTTTAGGAAAAAAAAAATCCATTATAATATTTCAAATATAATATTTTTGAAAAAAACACATTGAAATATAAAATTTTTTTTGTAGGAAAATGTCAAAAATCCATAGTTATTCTCAGAAAATTACATTTTTTGGAATAAAAAAATTCAAAAATTAAATATCAAATATTATATTTTCTAATAGAAAGGATAAATTCCTTAATTGGGGGAGGGGGCTACAGCCTCTCCAATAAGAAATGTAATCAACCCTGGTTCAGTTTTGAGAAAAATAATTCTAGCTTGTTTTTGTGTTAACGGGGCACATATATAAAATTACATTAATTAAAAAAATGGGATTCTTCTGGGAAGATACTTATATTTACTTAAAACTATTAAAGATCAATAGTTTTTAATACTTTGAATTATCAAAAATGAATTTGGAAGATCAAATCAATATATCTAGTAATATGTTATTCGAAATTTAATTTTTTAGGTGACTTCTAGGTCTTTCACATAGGTAGTTATATCAATAAAATATTTGTAAATTGAATGTAGTCTTACCGTAGATGTTGAAGCTCCTCACGAAAAGAGTGATTTTCTTTTTGTCTCTCCTCAGCAAGTTTTTTCACGTCTTCAAAATCTAATTCTAATTTTCTTTTTTCATTTTGTAGCTAGAAATTAAAATATTCTTATTATTATAATACGTAAATATATTTGTGGAATTCTATTTTTATGCTACTGAATGGATTGAGCTGATTCCCTTTATAACACTACCTTCAGTAAAATTAGATTTTTCTACCTCCTATTTTATACAAAAAGAAAATAGATTGTTTCATCATAAAACAAATACCATAGAGCCTCTGCCTTTTTCTCAGCAAGCGTCAGCCTGTCCAAGATTTTTATTCAACACAAATGTTTACAGAAATACTTATAACTTATAAAAATATAAATTAAAATTATAGATACTCCCCAAAGTGGCAAAACGAAGACTACGTGGTCATTATTATTTGTTGAAATATGATTAACAAGAACTAGGGATTAGAGTATACTTGATTATTACCCTATACCTAAAGAAGGATCCGCGTAAAGAAAAAAAACTAAGTACTAAACTAGTGCTACATGAAATGACGTCCATCTAGATTGCCGTAATTCATTTTCTCCCCCAAAGACATATAACAAGCAGCTGATATTCACAATGGTCTAATTAATTAATCTTTATGTCCCGTTCCTTAATAAATTAGGAGGGTTTAGCTCTTTGAGTTGCAATGTGATTTGTTTTCTCTGTTTTAATTTTTAATAAAGAAGAAGTCTTTGGCTCACTCTTCTACCTTAGTGACTGCTGGGTTCTATCCATTAGTTTGTTTTTACGAGAGGCTAATTGCTTTATTAAGATTTATATTATTGGCGGGGGTTGCTACAAGAGTTATAACCTCCTTAACGTCTATTTTTTTAATGTGACATGAAAAAAATTGTCCATATTAAGTCATTTTGGAATTATGCTACGTTTTATAAGTTTTGTAGAAGTAGCTTGTAGACCTTTAATTCTTAGTACCTTTTTCTAAGCTGTATTTTTTTTGGTGGTAGGTTATTGAATTCATAGCTCTTTTGTGTACGAGGACTACTTAGACTATGGTGAGAGTATTTGAAGAGGTTGATGATAATGAGACTTTGCGATTTGATAAAAATCAGAGAAAGAAAAACTCTATATTTATTAAAATCATTCACCTGAGTAACTCTTTCATAAATTAGCAAATCATTTGTCAATTATTGAAAAAGTCTTCCAAATCAATATGTAGAGTAGGATTTAATCTTTATTTATGATCAATATTATCCACTCTTTAATTAACCTTACTTTAATTGAATATTTTTATGTATAACAATGGAGTCCTTAATAATATCTCATGCGCTACTCAAACTACCTATAAAAGTGAAATGAAAAAGAGCCTTTATATATTTTGAAATATATTCATATAAAAATGAAAGTTTGAATAGGTTAGTTAGCTCATTAAGAAGCGAAGGAGATCTATAGATTTTTTTTAGACCACACCCGTGAATATTCTCGATTAGGATTATACATATATTATATTTTGAAAATTAAGCTCTCTTTTTCTCACCCTCCTTTGAGTCACGTAATTATAAATTATTATAGGATGACTTAATTATTTTCCATATTAAGAACATAAAAAGAGATATTTATCTACTTAGGTATAATAAAATACAACGAAAAGAATTTTAATTCTTAAATTCTCCTGGAAGAGAAAAGGAAAATAGAGAAAACAAAAAAGATTCCTTGTTCTACAGTCAATAATTATTGATATCCTTTATTTGTACAGTGATCCCTGTAGATACTATAGCCCTAACCAGTGGCACTGAAACCATAGGGTACAAGGGGTAATTGGTCCTCCTCCTTTTAGAGAATTTTTAGGGTTATCACAATAAAAAATATTCGCCTTGTCTTTTTTTAAAAAATAAGTAATTCGTTCAAATTCTATACCTTCCAAATTAAGTCGCTTCCCAAAAAATTTAACTCTAAAATTAAGAAAAAAAAATGAAATTAGGTTAAAAAAAAGAAACGAAACTCAACATGGTACAATTTGGAGAATGTTTCGGAGGAGAGCAGCTTAGCTGTCGTGGCGTTTTAGCTGCAAGCAGATATGATTTAAGGGATATTAATACAAATCCCACTCCGTAACGTGATAAGGATATGAGCAGGATTTACTCGGCTATCGTTTCTCCATTTTATTCTCAGTCCAACATGGATTTACAATTATAACTGCACAACAAATCATCGTATTACTCTCCATTTTGCATGAGTACACACACAAGTGGTTACTTTGTACTTTGTATATATTATCTCCTCAATATAAATATAGAATAATTATAACAGCTTTGGAAAATAAAATAGAAACACTGCTCAAGTTGCACCTAGAATAAGTTTTACGTCATATTTTTCACAACTCTAATAATATATCCACCAAATGTTGAATAAGAGAACTAAAGTGACTCTTTTCATAGATTTTTGTTTAAAGGGGTCTGCGTCTACATTAAGTCTCAGTGCAAGTGAAGCTAATTTATTTAATTGAAAAGTTTAAGGTCATATTTTTAACATTTATAATGATAACACTTGTATCACTAATTTCCACAACATTTTGAATAGGAGAACTAAACTAAAATATTTCGTAAGATTTTTGTGTAATTTAGGCAAAAAATATAAAGCCAAGAAAAATGGAGAATAGTAACTCCAGTAATCACGAAATGAAAAAAAAAATATATATATATAAGTGGAAGTTTAGTTTAGTTAATTTATATTCTACAGTTATTTCTTATATGATAAATTAAATTGAGGTACGAGCTCCGTTCAGGAACAAATTAAACTCGTATGTAAAGGTATTACTATATATTGAAATTTCAAACAATTTGAACTAAATACGTAGCTTTTAAAAATTGAATAGCTTATTTTTTTTTATAACTATGAATTAATTGATTCTCATCATACTGTCTTTTTTTCGAAAAATCAAAATCTACTATTCTTTGTTGACGCATTGTCTTTATACAAATAAATTACGAATATCATTTTTTCGTGACACTTTCTCTCTAGTTAACAATGATCTAATCTCTACCATGATCAATAACAAAAAAAAAAAATCCAAATTTGTTTTACGTCTATGTGTCGAGCTTGACAATTTCATAAGTTATCTAGGGTGACCACCATCAATCGTCCTTTTCTACCTCAAATATGTACTCTTTTATATAGTTTTGTCTGAAAGGGGTTTTGTGAAAGTCATTGAAATGTCTGGGTATTACACTGGCTATGCAAAATTTTATTTTCCTACTATGTCATCCAGTTCAAAGTTTGAAAGGAGACATAAGTTCTTTACTTCGTCAATATAGATTAAAATACAGCATTGATCCTTATTTTACATGAATCAATGAAAACATTATTCTAACCTATAAAAACATAAATCAAGTTTTTTTTCTGTGGCAAGAAGAGGGAATAACATAAATTAATAAAGTGATACTTCGTTTCTAAAAATGTATAAAAAGGATGACCGCTATAAGCATATCATCAAATTTTTCCTTACTTTTTTCTCTTTTTTTGCTCAATATGACAATTTTAGAAAAAAACAACTTTTTAAATACTTTTTATAACTTAGAAAAATGTTAATTAAAACTATTTTATGCAAAATAACTAAAAATGTATTCTTACTATATATATTCACTAAGTAAAAAGTTTTTGCATTTTTCCATGATTTGATGGAGATGTGCTACCTAAAGATGACTTTGTAGGACAATACAATTTTGCAATGGTAATTTTCATTCCATACAACAACTTTTCCAAACTACCCGTAATATAAATTTGAAAAAGTTGAAAATCAAACCACTCTAGTGTGCAACCTTCTTTTCTAACGGAACTGCTAAATAGAGGACACCATATCCTTACTATTTTGTGTTATTTACTACGATCGAAAACACTAAAGCATATATATATGCTGTATAGGGACGTATAGAAAGCTTTTGAGGTTCGGTGCTCTAATACATATTATGTATGAAATATAGTTGGTTGCCACCGGACTACTGACATATTTAAAATGCTACTATACAAAATTGGTATTAGAACTGGTACTTGCAGCGCCATTATGCCGTACAAATATTTGCTCACCGATGACGTACCCTCCTCAAATTTCTGAACAAACTGAAACATGAAATTGAACATAATCAAACTTCTGGGCAAGCCCCCCTCAGAATACCCAGATGGGTACCCAAGTAGTTGCATGTCCTTAACCACATTTTTTTATTTTAGGCGAAAAAGTATCGAAATACTGATGACACCAATTTTCCAATTTTTGTACCTGAACCGGTACAAAAATATTGGTATCGTGACATTACTCAAAATAATTATATAAAAAAGAAAAAAGATAATCTTACTATAAAAGTTTGATTTGTTAGCACTTGTTCCATCTTGGATGCCTTTTGTTGGTTTAAACGTAGACGATTATCATAAAGTCCCTTTACTTTTCGAAGCTCCCGTTCCCACATTTTCTCCTTTTCCTCGTAGACCTTATAAATATTTTATTAACTCAAATTGAAAAATAATAATAATAACATACCTTAAATATGACTTGTTCATTTTGTTCCATGGTTTCTTTTAAATAACTTATTTCAGTATCTTTTTCTTTCAACATGTGTTCTAAATCTCCTACAGCTGAGTCTGAGGGGCTGGGTGTTTCATTTTCTCCAATGGTAGAACCATTAGAATAAATATTATTAGTCTTGATACTGGATGACTTGGAAGATATAGATGATGGCGTGTTTTCATAATTTCTACAAATGTGTGCGTTATTCTCTGGGCCTAATGTGATATTAGAGCATGTTCGTACAACTCCAGGCAAATTTTGAAATTGTGGCGTTCCAGCTCCAGGACGAGGTATTCTGTTGCTAATGGATTCTTGGCTTGAATAAATGGACGGGTCAGGAAGGCCATTAATATTCATGGCACTAAGCTTACTACTATTATCACAAATTTTGAGCCTAGAAATAGATTTGAGTAATTAACAAATTTACTATCATCAGGAATGCAGAAAGAACAACCTGTTACTATTTAAAGTAACACTTCCATTCGAAGAGACAGATGCTGTAAGGTTCCTATCGTAGAGTTTTCCATTCGTCTCTCCGTTGGATTTATTAGAATCAAAGCCTCGGGAAGATGTCCTATCATTCATTTGGACAAGACCATTAGCTGGCATGACTGATGGCGAACTTGGTATTTGTTGCGGTGGTTGTTCGGGTTCAATGGCTAACTTAAGATTCTGACGGCGGGAGAGTGCACGTCGATCAAGAGAGTTGAATTTATTGAAAGAGGTGGAAGATGTTGTAGTGGTTAAGGGATGCACATGAAGTTCCTGAGAGCCTGAATGAAACAAATGATTGGAATAAGTGTTATTTATCCCTTTGAATAAGATATTTTTATATAATCAGAAGTGAATCCTATGAAAATGATATGAAAACTCTAGATATTTAGCACTTCATAGCCAGAATTATTTTATTTTTTCATGCTAGGAACCTGTATTCCCTGTTTATTCAGGATTTATTAAAAAAATATTAACTTTTTTTTTTAATTTTTGAAAACTTTCATTTACTAATTTCGATATATTACGAATTTATAAAGAATTGTAGAGGTTTTTTTTTTTTTGAAAAATTTTATGGGTACACTAGAAATATAAAGAATATAAAAATAATTTTTTGACAGGTTTATCTCACCTGAATCCAATATAATATCATACAAAAGGCAATAGTTTACCAAAAATAAATTTACAATTGACAACTGAACAATTATTAGGACATGACATGCCAGTTGCAAAGATATATATATAAGCTTAATCAAAGTTGTGATTAAATTATAAAAATGATACTCGAGTGCGTTATATAATTTTGCTTACAAGGAAATATATATCAAATAAACCCTTAAAATACCAGAAAGTTTACTGTATGTAATATTAGAACCATATTTACTCTTCCGCATCTTTTTATACCTTCATTGCAATGCATGGGTCAAATTACGGGGTGTCTTTCTTAGCAAAGCATAATTAAGAACAAAGTCGAATACATATATATGAATTAACTGATTCATATCTTAAAGAACAAAGAAATTACTTTATAATAGAATTATTCTTTTCTTATATGTTAGTGGCTATATTTTATTGATGAAGCAACATTGAAATGAACTTTATGAGCCTATTGGGACAAATATTTGAATTAAATAGCCTTTATTCTTTGGGAATTTCTATAACATCATTTATTATACATATAGTAGGTTTTAAATTTTGTAAATAAGTGTATAAGCTTATATTGGGTCCATTGACCTATTGGTATTATATGCGATGTTCTTAAAATTTGGTTGTATGTAGAATATAATAATAGGTACAGTAAAAATAAATACATTATTTCGAATGGTTTTTTAATCTTTTCCCCCATTGATATTTATTTCTTGGGCAATCAAAACAGTGCTGAAATGACAGTCGGACTCAACAATCTTCATTATTTTATTCACATTTTTGTAAATTCGCCTCCAAAAAATGGTGCATCTTTGACTTTAAAATTACCAAAAACGAATCGAAGAAACCGAAATTGTGTGTGATTGACTGTTACAGTATCAGGACTATAAACATTATTCACATTTTAAGTCGTCTGGCTTGTGCTTTCGCCTTGCTTGAATTAAAACTGTAAACTATGGCATATTTTCTTTTTGCTTTGGATTTTTTTAGTACGAAATTTATCTTTCTAACGCTATCTACTGTAAAGTGATTGCACTGATAAAATGCGAGATACACTTTACTAAATCCAACTATTGGAAAGATAATTGGTTTCTTTTTACTACACCTAATATATGAATTAACTTATTCATATCTCAAAGGACAAAGAAGTAGCGTTCTAATAGAATATTCCTTTCTTTCAAGTATGTGTCTAATTTCGTATTGAAAAGATAATATGAAAATTAACTTTTGGAGTTCATGGGGACAAAAATTTATGGTCCAAACTGTGTTTCATTTAATAACTAGAGGTACAAAGTAAGTCACGAAATTATGGTAGGATGGGACTAATAGGGAAAGTAGAACTCACAATCAAATTTAAAAAAATGTCAAATAGACCCAATGTTATTTTAAGGGATAAAGTCAACCAATGTAACTGCGCCATTCATTTTAATTAATAAAACAATCTTTTTCTTTGTTTTTTGAGATTGTGATAAATTTACCTTGTTAAAAATACATTGAAGTTAATATTTTGTATTGTATGAATACTTATTCCTAAATTTGAAGAATAAAAGAGGAAGAGATTGAGAGAACAAAGTAGGCTGGCATTTCAATCGATAGTATTTAACCTGTTTACTTCCAAATTTGAATAACAATACTTCCATACACAATAGGAAACATAGTTCAATTTGAGGTTACTAATATAACTATAGGTTTTGTGTATAAATATGTTCACTTATTTTGAAGAATAATAGTCAAATATACAATGTTTGATATACTGATGTGTATACAATTTACTAAGAGATAACTTTTTTTCATAACCTTTAATGTATAAATATTTTTAAAAGGTCCTTGAATATAGTAATATGTGTATATTTACACAGTTTCTAGGTTGAACCATTGTTTGGAAAAAAAATGAAAAAAAATTAGTATCACTATCTATTAGAGGAGGGTATTTTTTTCAACGATCAAAAACAATCAATGTTACTTTGTAAATACAGTATAACCTTGGAACAGTGCAGTCGAATTTAGATTCAATTTCCACTATAAAAATTAATAAAAAGAGATGAAGCCGTTCTCTACTATCAAGGGTGTCCATAGAGGGGGGAGGCTGGAGGGGATGTAGCTTCCCTAAATAAAGGAATTTTTGCTTTTTACAAGAAAATGTAAACATTTTTTCAAAAAATTTAATACAATTTTTCAATTTTTTTTTCAAAAATTTTGTACTTAAACATTAATTTTTAAGATTTTTTTATTTTTTTTGTAAACGGCTGTGTATTTCTGAATAAAAAATTTTTTTGGTGGATTTTTTAATTTTTTTTTTTCCAAAAATTTAATACTTGAATATTTTTTTCCAGAAATTTTTATTTTTAGATTTTTTTCAAAAAATAGATATAAATATAATCCTGTGGATACCCATGACCATCCCAAGTTTTTATACTTAATTAACAAAAAATTCGGAGAAGTATACTCAGAGTTGAATATCATCTGTCATGGTTCTCTGGAGACCCATGTTTTAAGTCAGAAACAGTATAAAACTCGCAAAAACAACGAAAAGACAGGAAACACTCAGAACAAAGTCTTAAAATGGTATAAACCCCATAAAAAAACAGTACCATCTAGTAACATAAGCCCAAATAACGATTTTGTTCATAACAAGTCTCGTCTAACTCTAAGTTTTGTTTGAGCTCAGAAACAAAGATTTTCGTCATTTTACATCAAACTCCGACTATATCGAGGTCTAAGGGGTTCGAATTATGAAGTTCTGCTGTATTTCAATATATTGATGTTGTTTTTTGATACAACGCAATGCATTTATAAATCAAAAAATATAATTTGTAACTTACTTCCGTAATGTCTTCTTCCATCTTGTATCAAAGGATGTCCTGGAGAAAAACTATTTCCCTTATAGTTGGTAAAGCTATGAGGCTGGGGAGGTTGACAGTAGTTTAGAGTAGTGTTATTGTTGTTAATTCCTTTCGAAGTAATAGGCTTAGGCCTAAATGCTATTGGCCGGATAACAGCTTTGTCCTAAAGAAGGTAAAAAATCCCAAATTATATACATTAACATATTTCATTAGTGTACAGTGCCGTATCTATGACACTAGGGACCTTGCCTCCTCAAACCAAGCTGAATTCAACTGAAATACTGCAGAATTGTGACCACTTTCTAAATTATCATTCTTAACAATCATTTATTTTAAATATGTCCTTCAGACCAGTGGTTACTGAGGGATGTATTTATAACATTTTCACTTTTCTTTTAAAAAAAGATGATAATTTCATATTTTCATATTTTGAATTAAATTATAGGAAATATACTTTTTTAAAGAACCAATAAATAGTACTGTCATCTCAAGCTAGCTAATCCCCAAAAAATAGTCCTAGTCACGACCATAATCCCTTCTTCCATATAAACGGTTACGGCATTGAGTAGTTATTACTTAAAAAATATAATTAAGTTACCTTAAAATTTGGAACCCCACTAATTGGAGCAATCATTGGCGGTTGATCAATGTCAAAATTTTGAACTAAGTCTTGATTAAATGCAAGATTGGAGGACGGTGGCTCTGCTAAACTTCTCCGACTCCTTATCCCAAGATGTGATGCACTAAAAATATATGTAAAATTATGAGTTTGTACTTTCAGTATATTTCTTATTTACTTCGAAATAGTCGAGTAGATAACCTCTGAGGAAGCTCTTTCCACTGGATGAGAAGAATATTGATTTTCATAGCGGTGATTATGAGATTTATGAAGTTGTGGTGAGCTATCTTCTCCTTCAGAAAGAAGAGTTTCATGACCAGAATCAGGCCCACATCCACCATTATATAATAATGGACCCTGATTGGTCATCTTTTACGATATATGTATTTTATCGTTTCTGAAAAACAAAAAATTAGTCCATCTCTAATATAATTATGAAGTTATAAATAAAAAAAATTAGTCATCATTTTTATATTAAGCTATCTTAATTTCTAAGTCCATTAGGTTAAATTACTATACGGGGTGCTTTTGTTATTTCTTGAAAATGTTATCTTACACCAATTATTTAATTAATTTTGTATACTTTAGTTATGATATCTCTTAATTCCAAAAAATAAGAAAAATGATATACATAGTAAAGTGATTATATTTCATTTCCAAAGAAGTGTACACTTGCCCATAAGGGTTTAATATTTCAAAACAAACATATTTAAGAATTAAATATTTGTAATTCATGGTGTTTTTTTTTTTTTTTATATTTTGTATTTTAGGATTTATTTAATACTTCATTATTATACTACATTTTCTTTTTAAGTCGATTTTTAAATGTACCTTTATAAGACTGGACAGTTTAGAATTTATACAAATAATCTGAAGCAGAAGACATAATGTAAAAATGAGGTATGTTTTTACAAAGGAAACTCTAAACAATTTAATAAAAACATTCAAAAATTACTTAAATTTTTTCCACTTCTGTTTCTTTTGCAAAGAAATATGGATTTACTAATAGGAAAAAGAAAATCATTGTCAACTTCTTTAAGTTCATTTGACATTGATCTTGTTGCATTTCTTTTGTAGGATAAAAATGGCCTATTTGTTCAAATTTCAAAAGCTGAGCTATCACCACTCTGGTCCTATTCAGCTTATTCTGAACAGTATAAAAAAATTTCCATTAGTTTTATTATTGCAGCCATTATCAATTAAATAATGTCATATCCAGGAGTCCCCAAGTATTTTTTTTTAGCCACAAACAGGTTTTATGCTAAGAAGATCGGGACAGTTCATTTTCTCTAACCTGACCAATTTTCAAATTTCCTGAATTGACTTTTTTATTCTTTAGCAGCAAAATGACAATGAATATACAAAAGTCTGAAAAGACTCCAGACCTATCCGTCCAGCGGGAATTAATGTTGTTAGTAATAGAACCTGTCTTTAACGGGTTTTAATGGTAACCACAACATTTGAAATTTTATTATAACCACTTTCAAAGAAACAAAATACGTTAAGTTTAAAGTAGAAGTTGTTTGCTCGAGCTAAGTTCTAGCTACAATTTCGACTTTTCTTAGTTTTTATTTTCTTCATTCCTAGATAGGAGTGAAGAAATAAAAAGATAGCTAGGACCGAACGACTGATTTGTCAATCTTTAGGACTGAAGAATGGTGAAAAAGATCGGACCAATTAGAAAAAAGACTGAAAGGGATAGAAAAAAAAAAGATTGATTAGGAATGAAGGACTCACCCAACACTACGGTTCTTATTACAAAAAATAAATAACCGGTTAGAATACTTTTGTCTCCAAATTACAGTATTATTTGTATGCAAATAATAAGGCAATTGATTATATCTATTTTAATATTTCATAGAAAGTTATTTGAAAATTTTAATTAACTAGAATTACAAATTTTTAAATCATTTACTGTTTGTAGTTACATCTTATTTATCAAATTTTATGTAAATTTGATGCTTTGATTTATTGTTATTATTTGAGTGGCATAAAAAATTAATACTGGTTAAATAAAATATATTGCTCATAATTTTAAGCAACAAATTATATAAATGAAAACTTAAAAAAATAGTGTTTCTGATACTTTTTTCCTGGGGCGCGTTAATGAGATAAACGAACTCATGGGGTGCATAATTTAATATATTTTTTTGTCTTGTTTACTTATAAATGTTGTGTAAAAGTTGTACTTGGACAAGTAGATTGTATGAGTTATTCCTCTTATAATGCCTTATTTAATTAAAACATTTGCCATTTTAATTATCAACTATTACTTGATTCTGTCATTTAATTTTGATCTTTTAAAATAATTATTCATTATCTATATACTAGTAATATAACTGTGTTCATATGAACTCTATAATGTGCTACATCTAATACTTATCATTTAATAAAAACACACATGATGTCATCAAAAATTCAAATATTACATGAGATTGATTTCTGTGGGACCGATCTAGACCATGCTTTTAATTAAAAGACCGAATAAGTTCGGACCACTAAAAATAATAACGTTCTTAGACAAGTATAGAATTTTCAGACCAAAATTGCTAGACCAATACAATTTTTTTCCTCATTTCGTAAAATATTTTTTTCTAGACCGATTTTGATCGATATTTCGGTCCAGACAATGATATTAAATAATAGATCAAAATGTAATCGTTTTCAAATCGTGGACCGATTTTTTCAGTCTCAATATACTTTTCTCCTCTACTCCAATTGATGAGTTTTACAAATATGATTTAAGCAACATATTTATTTTCATATGACATTATTGTGTCCATGTTCACAATTATGAAACACACATGACGTAATCAACAATTCATCTACAAATCGATCTAGACCAAATTTCAAAACAGACCAAACTAAACCAATTTTTTTCTATGACTGAGCCCGATCAATTTTTTTGGGATCGAGCTATATATATATCGATATTGAAAATTACTTTTAGAATGAGTTCGGTTCATTAAAAATCATAATAGTCTTAGACTTGTCGTTGGTTTTCAGACCAGAGTTTTACTCAAATTACACCAAAAGGGAGGGGCTTAAAATTTAAGGATATGATTTAAAAAGTATATATGGGGCAACGGTAGCTCAATGGACAACGCAATCAGGAGAAATTATTCTCTGGAACTCAATGTGCGTCTTGGTCGCTCCTAGATACTGAAATATATAATGTATATGAACTTAAAAGAAGATTCCTTGGTCAGATGGAGTATATATGCATCTCATTTCCTACGGCTAAGTATTAGTATATATTGGAATTTAAATAATTGTATAATACTAATATAATACAAGGAATGTAAATTCTTACTTTGATATGGTTCATTTGGAGGGAGGAACATGTAAAAGTCTAATGAACAAGTTACAGTTTCTAAAAGATTTAAATAATATAAACTTTAATTCAACTACGCACCTGGCTATTATTCTGTAGTGCCCAGTTTGAGAGACATTGTATTAAAATACCATTTAGAAAGGCTATTTTCCCTCCGTATTTTCTGTTCAAAGCAGTTAATTTCGTATTGTCCCTGTTTCATCCTGGTTAAAATCGTATTTGTGGAGGTCAGTGTGTTTTCAAATTTGGATATTTTAATACAGATTGTAACATGTCTATAATTTAAAACTATGCATATATGCTGGAGTTTGTATTTTCAACAAATTCTTGGTTACAGAAAAATTATAGCTCACATATAAAAGAATAATATGTCATAGATGCGTTTAAATTATGTACACAATATTTGTGGTGGGTCAACATTGAACAAAAATCAATAAAAGAGAAAATCTCAATTTATTTTTTACTTCATGTATTTACATACAATCCAATATTTCATTGACATATTTGATTCAATTATTGGCATAGTATTTAAATTTATGCGATAATTTAAGATGCCCAAGATGTTTAGCCATTGTTTAAAATATTTAGTTGATTTAAGAGACTTATATTTGTCCCAATATGGCGTCCTTTAGCTAAAATATGTCAATTTATAACTATTAAATTTAATGTTCTTCACATATGGATTGATAATAATGCTTAAAAACAGTCAGGGGCTCATTCTTAGGTAAAGGTGACATACAGGCAATTATGCAAGGTAGTGGTACCTCGGCGTCTGAGTTATTTAAAGACGCTTATAAATACCCGGGGCTACAGTGAAATCTGAATACTTACTAATTCAATAATTAATGAAGGTTGAGTGAATTAAATTAATTTATATTTCGATATATCCAAGCATAAACAATGAGTTACAAAACAAAACAAACACAAGCTCTCTTCCTTACGTACAAGTCGAACAAATTACACATGAACGTGATTGACGAATTTCCCTTCGCCGATTCCAAGTAGTTGGGCGTCTCCGAGACGACCGTCTATGCCTGCAACAAGTCCAAAACGTTTGAGAGGAAGAGTCAACTCAAGTCTATGGAAAGAGACTTGTGAGGGTGGAGAGGCCACCCTCAACGCCAGCAATGAAAGAAATCCATCTCCTCCATTGTAGACTCCTTGAATGAGTCTTTTGAACTCTTTATTGACACTTTTGGCCCTCCAACAGCCCTGACGTCCACCCTTTACGCGGCATGTCGTGGACGGGGGAGGTCTATAGTGTCTGTCATCCAATCTCTGGGGCTCTCATTCCACTATCAGGTATCACTTGTACGCCATAGCAGATGGATACATCTGCAGAGGGTTCCAGGCCTTCCATCGCCACTTGGAAGACAGTATGGCCACTAACGGCGGCTTCATTAACGATTAAGAGAGCTCAGACATACACCCATTTTTGTTGAAATTTTATTGTTAATTAATCAATTATATCTTGTTGAATTTTAAAATTCAGAGGTTTCAGATTTTAATGGACCTCTCGTTAGTGTATCTGATGATTATTTCCACGAAATAATTAAAAAGGCAACTAATGTTAGCCAAAGCTATAAACCTAGTGGAGAAATATGACCACTTGATCCATTTTTGTCCAAATTTAGTTCGCAGTGAAAATATTTTTGACCGCTAGGGGGGGGGCTGATGATTTTATATGTTATACTAACCATGCAACCTGTATTAATTCAGCCTACTATTTTTTTTTTGATTTTATCACCTCTAAGGCACCTAACTTTAACCGCCTAATTGAATTATTTTTTCATGCCGATTTATAGCACCCTAATGTGAATAAGCGTATTTAGACTCCCCCCCCCAGACACACACAACTTATAAACAATTCAATTATGAGGTAATCACTTTGTAGAGTAAAAGTTCCATCACACTTCATACAAAAATATCTTATCAATACATTAACAATTTGTCAAGCGGGGTTGTATTTATGTAGATAAGACCTTTTTTTTCGAGTGAGAAAACATGATTTTTACAGTATTTATTTACAACATCATATTCATAAATATGTAATATTTCATTTCCAAATTTAATTATTTTTATTACTTTATTGAGGCTTTAAATGTATTTTTTAATTTAAAAAAGGAAAAAAAAAATGAAGAGAACAGGCATCTTCATGAGCGAGCAAAACCAACACTTTCTCTTACCAGCGTATTTGAATTATATTTTTTATAATTATATAAAAACCACGCTAGGAATATTTTTCTGTATGGGTATTATTGTATGACTTACAGGTTTCAAGAAACGGGTATTCTTTTTTCATAAAATTTTTAACGCATATTTTGAAAGTATGTTTACCCTCGAGTAAAAATTCGATTTTCCTTACATAGATCATCATCAGTTGAAGATAATAAGTATACGCTATACAGACGACCTATAATTCATCAATATACGATAGAATGTTTGTATCCTATAAATTAAATATATATTTATGTTTTGTAACTTTTTCTAAGTAATACTCGATATATGTGGAGTCAAAAGAAAAAAAAAATATATAACGAGTAAACTCCATACTAATGCATACATGTTGGGACTTAAGGATCATAGTATTTTGCATTTAGATAGTCTTGTGCGAGTCCAGTACGGTTCCAAGTACCAGCATTTGAATAAAACTGATCAATATTACACGTCGTTACCATTATTATATCACACAACCTTTATTTCAAAAAGAAACAGAAAAAAGGTCCAGAATCATCTGGTGGTTAGCCAAATAAGTCAATCATACCAACTGTTATTTATATCTTAAGTACTCTCGGACTATTTTTGTTATAATATTTCTCCATAATTTAAATAATGATTAATACAGTATGGATAAATCCTACATAGTAGTTTATCGATACTGTATTCCAATATTATAAAGATTAACATTTTTTCATAGGAATAATAAGATATCCAACGAGGGATCAACAAGGAAACGGATCATAACTATAAATTATAAAATAGCCATGACATATCAATTAAGATGGGTAAATCGACAGCTGACAGCAAAATACATAGGCTATTTATGTGTTATCGATGTGACGCCGTGAAAAATTTATAAAGAAGAAACATCTCACTGACGTCACGAGGAATTGAGTTTTCCTTCTTTCTAAGAGACACTAGGATTGGACTATACTGGACTGAACTGGACCACGATTCACGGCCCTAAATAAGGACCGACACACAACAACCATTTAAAGGAAAGATGAAGAGGGGACAAGTTGGGATATATCTTGATCTGAATTTCAGCTGTTAACGAACATGGATGTAATTAAGAAGAATCAGAAAAAGAGAAGATGTCTAAAAAAGAAGAATAAAAAAAGAGAAGAGTTGTAAAAAAGAAGAATGTCATGGAACATGAATTCAAACAGTTGATAAATCCATGCTGAGTATAAGGGAGTGAATCATACCGAAAGAAAGTTTTTTTTTTTTCTTTTCGGGACATTGTTTTGGTGAATCATTTAATCATTTCAATTAACTCTATTCATTAAAAAGAAATAATAATGTGTAGGTTTAACGTTGAATAGGGCATTTTCATGTGGCGTCAACATTGTTGATGTCGGTCATTTTGGGGACCTAAACAACCAAGTTTTTATAAAAATAAAATATCTATTTTTTCATTAATATTATGAAAAATGGATGAATTTTTTTATATCAAAATGGAACCAACAAATAAAATGACTTAAACCTTGCTGTCTATTAAGAATGTATCCCTCTATTGCCTAGTTTTATTATATATCTGAACCATAAATGTTTTATAAATATGTTATTACATCATAATACAATCTTATTTCCATATTGTAGAGAAAAATTGACTATTACAATGGGAATAATAAAATAATTTTATCTAATAATTCTACAAATTTAGACATTTCATATGGATTTTTACTTAATATTAATTTAATTATAGTTAAATATCCGTGTTAATCATTTCCATCAAGAAGTAATCGATGTAGATGTTAAGTCTTTTTTTATCCTTAAAGCCATTTGATGGAGATTAATCAAGATTTATTGGAAATTTGTACATTTTATGTAGTAAGAATATACATTTTGACCCCATAAGGTACCTTTTGACGTCTGTGAAAACGCTCTATAGTCCAAACTTCTTCTACAAATCAAGGACATCCCTACTAAATCTTTTATTATACCCAAGCTTTATATTGAAAAAGACATCTAGCTCATAATGCCAAACAACCATTAAAAAAACAACTTGTCATTTCGATATATTTCTTTCTCTACGATTTTTTACTATATTAAAGGTATTTGTACCTTTGACTTTATATGCAATGATAGGGAAGGGTCTATATGTCAGTGAGGTATAGTTTTAGTTTGCCTCTTGCTCCACCAAAAATTGACCTCTTATTAGCTACTATATTATACTTATTTGCCAAATAATTATTTATATTTCCATATATTATATATTGGCATATCGGCAAATGTAAAGTAAATATACAAAAAAATACAAAGAAAATAGAAAATCACAAAAATATGAAACGTGCATGTTATGGCTCCATGGGAAGGAAACAAAGTTGAAAAATAGTGGATAATGATTCATTGCCTGCCTATAGGCATAATTGAAAAATATGTATTTATATTTCGGTCTAGTTGTCAAAATTAAAAGTATGTCTGGGTCTAAAGTTAGAATATGAATAAGTTTGGCTACAATTATACGTATGTCAGGGCGAGTTGTTCCACTAAAATGAAAATGTACTTTATATACTTTTGTCAGCTGTTGATTTTTCAAGTACTCTGTCCTGTATTACTCGTGGATGTGTTGAACTCGAATTAAATCTTGTGTAGCTGGGAAGAAGTCCTTACTATTTAATAAAGAATAACGATGGTTCAATTACCAGTCCCTCCTAGAGACAAAAATACTAACATACATATGTATATCGACTTAAAAAAAAAAAATTCCACTTCAAATGCATTAATTGTAAAAATGTTTAGGACATTTAGACGCTCCGTCTAAATGGTTATATTTTGGTGAGGGCTTGATTTTTAAATTTTTTAGAAGAAAAAAATCAAAAAATCAAAAAAAATTTAAAATTAAATTTAAAATATTAAATTTTTTGGAAAAAAAAAAATCCAAAGAATTTAAATATTATGAAAAATATCTAGGAAATCCATAATTGCTCTCAAAATAATTCAAGAATCTATAGTTGTTCACAAAAAATTCAGAAATGCACAGCTTTTCACAAAAAATTTAAGAAATTTTTATTTCAAATATTACATTTTTTGTAGAAAAATTTCAAATATTAATACCTATTAACATAAAATTGAAT
The DNA here is from genome assembly GCF_016086655.4 of Lepeophtheirus salmonis. Taxonomy (NCBI): domain Eukaryota; kingdom Metazoa; phylum Arthropoda; class Copepoda; order Siphonostomatoida; family Caligidae; genus Lepeophtheirus; species Lepeophtheirus salmonis. The sequence continues at coordinate 23,105,046 of NC_052132.2, forward strand.
TTTTTGGAAAAAAATTGAAAAATTAAACTAAATTTCAAATATTAAATATTCTATTAAAAATTCAAAAGTTAACTTTACTTCAGGCCAATACATGCATAAAAAAAGTTATAATCTGTCCATACGTCATAGTCTCTAAATATTGTGGACAGTGTTGAGCTTTCAATTCCGAAAATGTAAATTCAATAATTGCAACCGTTTGAATAAGAACGAAGGAAATTAAGGGATTAATATAAGCCGGCTGCATCATGTAAAAACATGTTGACAAGCAGGGGAATAGAAGTTGGGTCTCAACTCTTTCGAGTTAGTCGGAAAAATAATCCCTGAGTGTTATTTGAAAGTACACTAAAAGTCTTACTATGTACGTAGATGAGGTTGTGAATTGATGAGTATCAGTGGGTAGGCGGACTCAATTCGTGAATTGGAGGATTAACCCTGAGGAGGATCGTATCTCATTATGTAAGGTAAGATGCTACGGCTCCGTCTTATATCTACCATGAATTCATCAAAATATTGCAATAATTTAACTTTCTGTATTGGAAACTCAATGATGTCCACAGTATCGAGATAGAAAGAGAAACTATGACGCATGTCCATAATTGTAAACCGTTATTTAATTATTTTATCGGACTTTGATCGGTAAATCTACAAACACCAATGATTCATTAAATTGTTTGCCAAAATATCTGATAAAACATTTTTAACAAATATAGTATTGAATAGTAATTTCAAAATATTTGCTTATAAAATCTCTCCTATCTGCGACAATGCTTTTATTTAGGAGACAATAATTTAAAAGATATATAAACCGAATTTTTACAAATTATACAAGAATATGTATTAAAAAACAAATTTTTACAAATTATAGAAGAATATGTATTAAAAAACAAATTTTTACAAATATTTATATGCTAGTAAGGATAGTAACAATGTTTTGATTTACATGTCCCCAAGAGATTTGTAAAGTTTTACTAAACCAATATATAAGCACAATAGACCTTCATTATGCATTCATAAGTAGTCGTTATTTACGCAATGATATTAAGAAAAAATACAAAAAAAAAACTGCTTAAAACTTTCTCTTTTCCGTATATCATAGGCCATTACCTGAGCAACGGAGGTGTAAATTCATAATCATATTTAGATTTACAGATGAAAATCTTAATTTTTTTTTCTATATAATTAAAAAAATATTTCAAAGTTTTTAAAATACTACTACTTTTGCTAAAAAATTAAAGCATTAATACTCACTTAGGGAAGAAAAGTCAATTAATGTATTTTTATAAATCTTGGAGAGATACCTATATATTTTAAAAGTTTTGATTAAGAGAATTCATTGGGGAAATTCTGTAAATTTAAGTAAAAGAGAAGATCACAAGTTGGCATACTTTTTGGTATATTACTCATCTTGTAGAATTAATATTGATAGTGTAGTTATTTTTTTGCAAAGTTCAAAACAATACGCAACTTTTGGCATCCATTTTAATACATAGTATATGATACTTTAACTGTATATCAGTTTATATATTGGTAATTTTTTGAGCCAACTAACCCCAGTAACATTACGAATTGATATTTAGAAATTTAAAATATCGATATTTTAAATTCAAAAATGTGTCACATTTTATGATTGAATGTACTCTATGACTCTCAAAGAGCCCTAGCTAATGCAATACTGTACTTATATTATGTGAAAGTACTGATGGTCAACTCATAGAATTAATCTTACCAGATATTGATAAACGCTAACTTGCTCCGTTCGCCAACAAGCCTCATAAATCAAATATTTAATAACTATTTATAATATGATCATAAAAGATGATTAAAGTCTTTTTATTCTTCATGTTACAACTGTCCCACGAATTAATTAAACAATACCTATTTAACTTAACCGAATATTTGTATCATTAATTACAACACATGGACTCTATTCAATTAATTACAAATATTCCAAAATATGACATTGTTTAATATTTAACAAAAAAAGAATAATGGTTTCTATACAAATATGTATATTGTATATGCATTTTGGATCTACAGGGTCTCCAAGTTATTTATGACCCAACTTCAGCAAATTTGGGCACTTAAACAGCTGATTTTAGCTTGTTGGATAGCTTTTTAGAAACTGCAGCAGTTTGGAACAAAAAAGAATGAATTGGCGAATTCATTGCCCCCAATATTTGGAAAAGGCTCGAAGCTCTCCTATGAATCCGAGCCGGGAGTGACATAATCAAACTCTGGGACTCAGTGAGACGTTCTTTTGCAACGTTAGGAGGGAATTTGATGCCTCTAAAAGTGATTTTGAGGCCTTGTCTCAAAAAAAAAAAAAAAGTATCAAATAGATCCAAGACAATTTTTACGACTTTATCTATCCGGAATTTTGGTCTCCATACTCGCTTAATCTGAATCTGATGGATTTTTTTTCCGTATCGTATACAATCAAACCAACAAAAACCCATGCAATACCAAAGACGTACTTATCGGTCGGATCAAGAAAGAATTCGATAATTAGCCAAGTGCAAAGGCCTTTCCGCACTTTTGGCTGTGTATAGAGAATGTAATTGAGGCAGGGGTGATTTCATTAAATAAAATAAATCATAATCCATGACGGTTTCAGAATCTAGTTTTATCTTTTATAATCTGATAACTGGTTAGAGATTAAATTGTGTTTGGAAAAAAAAAAAAAAACTTTTTGCGGCACAGATAGTTTGCACACCCTGTATATGTAGAATAATTAATTAATGAAAATAAGGTGAGATGAGTCATAGCTTTCTTCCATTATCGATTTATAAAGTAAGGACACCAAATATGATTTATAATTATTTTATAGACATATTAGTAACCTATAAATATAATTCATTTAATGTCAAACATTTTCTCACAAATATAAATTATATATAAATTAAAAACATGTCTGATATCGACACGTATATACATATATTAACTGAAGATTCTTCTACCTTTATACATGTATAGGCAAATACCTACGGTATCTTAAAATAAGGTTGTTCTATAAATCATTTTTACTATTGAAAGCCTTACATATATAGATGGTAGTTATATAATTTAACGTGTCTCGTGTTGAAGGGATTTTTTTTCCTTCAAGGTGATTTTTTCATAGAATGGGCAATTTAAAGATAAACAATATGCATTTTTGGATCTAAATGGCAAAATTTCAGACTTCTTTTTATGTCCCGATATTAAAACTATGAATCAAATACAAAATTTTTATTGTTGTATAGGATTTGAACTACTTAAAAAGCTATAGTGTACCTTGATTTAAAAAAAAAGATTAATGTTGTGTCGACTTAAGAGGATAAAAAATTAAGTAGCTATTCATGGGCCCATTGCCCATTTATTAATATCTATTCAATAAAATACTTTTTTGATGTATTATTGGAGCAAATTATAATTTTTTGCTTTTATGAGTACTAATGAACTAATATTATTTAGTAACTGTGAGATTGTGCAATTCTTTAGAAACCCCTACTATATAAGTAGTCTGTCTCCTCAGACATGAAAATACTTTCATTAGAAACTGTGATTGGTTAGAAAATCACTCAGTCACAAAAATGTAATAAAACTCAGAACATTTGATAAGGTTTAGTGATAAAAATGAAGGCGACTCAATAAAATATGAAGTCCACTCGGACTTCTTAAAATTTGTAAATTGACTCATCATTTGAATGGAATCATCTACATACTCAAGTCGAGTCAAATCAAGTCAATCATTGCTCGAATCGACACAACACTATTTAAAATGCTTACCATGGGTATGATAGTAATAATTTCTCTCTAATAAAAACATATCTTAATTCAATGAAAGTTTAACAAGGACAAAACACTAAAAATAACTATACAATCGTATTTGAAGCGACATATACTTTAAACACTTCACAGGTACCTTAGATTTTCAAAGAAGTCACAATGGTATATAATATTAAATTTTACCAAACTGACCATTTGTGAATTAAAATATTTAAAAGATCAATTTAGAATCAGCTCAAAAAAGTATCAAATCCCACTGATTAAATCAGCTTCAGAATTGGCTCTTGTTAAACATTGTAAGCAATTTCGAACAATTTTTGAATAATAAATGTATGGTTGGGAGGAATTGGCTAAATACCAAGTGATTGTGGGCCTTTTTTTATGTATTTTTTTCAGGGGAAAGATTGTGGGATACAAGAAAGGTAACGATGTGTGAAGTTAATAATATACAATAGACTAAGCAAGGAATTTAGTCTTGAATCTACCAGAGGCAGCTCTAAATTGACAATTTCTAGGCTAAAATAACATTATCATATGAAGATTTAGTTTTGAGTCTTTTAAAATTAAAACATTTAATTATCATACTTTCTGAAGCTGTTACATAAACCAAATCATTTTATTTATTTAAAAATATATATATATATTAAAACATCAAATAAAGTCTGTGGATGTGAAAATGGCTTTATTGCATGAGAAAAACTAATTTCAAAGGCATAATATTGATCTTTTTTGATTGAAATATCCAAAATACAATTGAACCATTAAAAAAACATAATGCGTTATTAAAGAAAGTTTTAAGATATGAAATGAAGATTCCTAATAGTATGGAAATACGTGACAATAACAACATCAACAAAATATTTCATATCGAATAATAATAAATCAAAATTGTAATTAATCGAAGATCAATCAATGGTTGAAGGTAGATAAATTGTATTAATCAATTAATCTAAATTTTCTAGAATTAAATATTAAAATACAAATGTATAACAATAGTCAATGAAAGAATGAATAACTTAAATATTGATTATTGTTCGTTGCTTTGTTATTGACTTATATGTAACTCGTTGATACAAAAGCAAGCAAGAATGATTTTTTTAAAAAGATTGAGTGTGTATTACATTTGTATACTTTGAGAAATTATCGTCATTTCCTATCAACAAATGATTATTATTAACCATTTAAGGCACCGCAAATTGCACTTGAAGTAGCTGAAATTGATAGTCATTATTTATGAAAAAGATTCATTGACAGATTTTATTTGAAAAAGCCATATCGGGGTCGATAAAAATCTTTTTAATAAAATTAAGGTTCTAAACTATACCTAAATTTTTTTGGTATCTTAAATCATCCAACAAATTTGAATGCATTGTTTATAATGAACTCAAATTTGTCTATAAAATATTAGCTTGTATGCTGGGGCGTTGATATTGCTCATTATTGGGGGGAGGGGCTTAGCCCAAAAATTATCAACGCCACTGTTTGTATGTATATATGAAGTAAAAAAAAATTGGATTCTCTTCCTTTCTTGATTTTTGTTCAATATTGTTTTTATATTAACATACCACATACGTACTTTGCAATACTGAGAAAACCCTCACTTTTAAATATATAATGGCCATATATGGTCTTCAGAGTTAAATCATTAATTTTAAATTAATAGTATCTTGTACAGAGATTCCGTTATCCAAGTAAGAAATATTGCCACAGCGTTTTGTTTGATAAAATATTGCAGTGTGGGCCCCAGACCACACTTCAAATAAAGTACAAGACTGATGCAAATAACATTTTGAGCACTTTTGGCCTCTCAATTCAGCCTAAATAAAACCTCTTTACTTTGCAATGTAGGGTCTGGGGAGGCCCATGAAGATTTCAGACTGAGCACGAACTTCATGATGGCAGAAGTAGAGGCACCGTTGGGAAAAAAATCTGTAAGACGTTATGCGTTATATTTCTCTCTCTCTCTCTACGTATCTTCCCTCATTCTAAATCCCTATCTCTGTCTCCCTCCTTTCCTTTTCTATCTCTTTTTTTCTACCTTCATTCTTTGTTTCTAATCTACCTTTGCTAACTTCTATTAAATTTGGAGCCTTTTTTCTTTCTCTTTTTATGATTTTTTTTTTTTAATTTTAAATTTTCACATAGAAATAGATTGAACTTAAACCATAATTAATTCACTCCATTATTTTTTTACTACGTTGATTGAATGCCAAATTGCGACCACTGCATTAAAAAAAGATATGGCTTTTAAAAAGGTTATTAATGTTAAGGTGATTGATAAACCTACTATTAGTATATAGTTTGTAGGTTAATGTGAGACATTTATGGGTGAAACTACTATAATTGTCAATTTAGTTCCAATTTATCATTCACAAAAAACACAGTTAACACTATTTAGCACTCAACTCACGAAAAATAACTACTTCATAAATATTTTGTATAGTAAATGTGTGTGTGTGTGTTTTTTTAATACTTTAAACTTGTTTTTGAATGTTTTGATTCATTGTTTATTGCAAAATTGATACATGTATAATGCATTTTCTAAATAAATGTTACTTTTGATATTTAGAATGATTGATGTTGTATTTGTTATCACACATTTTTGTAATTCATGAATATTAATTTATCCAACTTTTATTGATCTACATATATTTTGGGGATAAAAGGTCTATAGAGTTCCTTCAGTTCCTATCTTGAAAAAAAAGTTTTGTTCATACAATTTTCGTTGATATAAATTTTATTAAAAATTACATAACCGATTAAAATGAATAAAAAGGGCTTATATCCAAAATCAATTTAAAAAAGACTTTCATATATTTACATTATTGATTTACAATGGTTCAAACATTTTTTTCTTTTTATTTTTTGCTTTATTTAAATATATATTTATATATTATGGAAATTAGTGTAGGAATAATGAATATTGATAAATCCACCCTAAAACATTTCAATGCTCAACAATAGCATATAGCCGACTAAAGTAATTGATATCTACTTGCTAGGTTTTAAACAATGTGGGGAAAAAAATGCTAATAATTTAATATCGATCATATACAAAAATATACTACAAATAATAATCAACTCATGACAAATTATGCTGGCATAAATATAGCTGTAAGCACATCGGGCCAAAAAGCTAGCTCATGGCCGGCATTGCGCTGTTCTCTACTTACATATAGCCAAGGAACTGTTTCTTGAATATATGTTACAATTTGAACAAAATTCCCATAATCCTATTGCCTATTGAATCAGAGCTTATTTAACATATATATATATATAAGATATTTCAGTACCCATTACTAGCAGCCTAGCTCAATTTGAGTAAATATTGTCAGCCTTTGGCATTTTTATGATTGATTGTTTTAAGGGCATTATTTTGATTTTGTTTATGTTTGTTTGATAACATATATTTTTGATATGTTTTTATAACAATTACGAATGATAAAAATAAAACAATGAATTTTTGCCCTGCTTTTTATTTATGCCTTTAAGTTGAAAAATTTATCCATTTGCTACCCTTTTAAAATATTTGTCTCAGGAAACCCCTTGTCTTCTTACCTACCTAAAGTACAAATTTTCTATAATGACTAATCAATATAATTTATAGGCCATTTTCTAGGAATCCTCAGAATATTATGCCCTAAGAATTTCGTAGGAAAGTACCTTTGGAGTAAACTACTAACCATAAAAGTTTTAACAAGATATGAATTGTTGAGACTATAAGGTTTTTTTGTTAGTGAAACTTTTTTAGTAATAATATTTTATTATGTCACAAGGAAATTTGGATAAAATTGTTCAATACTTGATTTATATATCTTCATGGCACATTCGCACTTAATGAAAAAATAATCATATCAAGAAGATTAGTGCATTTTTGAAATACAAATAGTAAAACCAAAAGTATGGGGAGGGGAACTTTTTAAAATGTAATTTATTTAATGATGTTTTGAAGGCACCTATATACAAAATTCTTCACTTCAATATATATATATAACACATTGACGTGTAACAATACATTTAACATTACAAGAAACTTTTGCTAGCCTTGCCTCTAATTGAAATGCGAGCCCGCACCCTCTTCTTTCAAAAAAAAAAAGATAAAAGATACCTACATGCGTACATGGTTGGATGAAAAGAGGAAAATGTAATAATATTATGCTATGTTCTATAGAGAGCTGATGCATGAGAAATTTTTTCGTCAAACATTGAAAGTACGAGTATGTACATATGTGCTATAGACACGCTGGAAACTAAAGGAGGAATAAATTCTAACAAACGCTCAAAAAAACAACCATGAATCATGACCTTATTTGATCTCATGCATATTGTTAACATTTCTAAAATTATAATAATATATAAATATTAAATTTCCACCATATATTACATTTTTGTAAGTCGAGTTCATGGAGGAGAATAGATGCGGAAATGATTAATCCAAGGTATCAGCTGAAAAAAGGGGTATAATATAACGCCCCATTTGTTTGTTTTTCCATGAATAAAATTATAAACAAGTTGATAAAAATTGTATGTTGTGGCACTCGTATCCCAAGATAATACTGTATCTTTTTTTCTGTCCTTACATAGCTGACGTTCATTGCTACAGAGTACAGACTGATTATTTTAATCGACTACGGCCTTAATATGCAGAACTGTCAGTCAAATCCCATTGTCGTCTCTACGGGGGAGTCCCAACGATTATCCAAGTTAGTATTGTGTCTACTCGAGTCACAAAAACCCTAATCAGCTGTCCATTTTTCGCCTTTATTCTCAATTATTAGTGTTCTGAACGTTGATTGGTTGAACTCCAATGAACTCTTATGAACAATTTTCAACAATTACTGAATAATAATTCGATAACAAACCGATTTTGCTTTTTTTCTTTCTCATTAGAAATTGTGATTTTTTAGAAGATCCCTTAAAGACAGTGCCACAAAATTCAAAACATTTGATGAGGTTGAATGATAAAAATCAAGCTTGGCCAATGAAATAAAAATTTGAATGTGATTTTTTCGATCATAAAATCCACTCAACATTTGAGTCTAGTTGAAAAGTCATCAACTCAAGTCGAGTCGACAAAATACTTATTTACATAAATTTCAAAGGTTAAAAAAAAACAATAAATATTTGTATCTAATTTGTATTGTAATTTCGTGATAGTTCCATCTCCACTTTGATATTTTGCCATATTTCAAGTCAAAGTATATGTTTTAAATTTAAAACTATGCTGTATCTATGGAAAGTATTAGAACGGAGATTAATTGGTTATGATCCCTGTTAGACTGTTTTAATCTTTAATATTAGTACAAAATAAATTTACTTTTTACATAAATTTAAGTCAAATTGTTGTTGATAATCTCAATATATATCAAATCGTTCAATAAGTCCCGAGGCTTTCTCACAAAATGTCAGATCAATATTTTTTAACGTAGTTCTAGCCTTCAAACGAACCATGTCAAATTTTTATGACAATCGAACTATTTCTTTACAAGTTCTAGTGCTTGAAGTGACGCTACGTTTGGTGTTTGTAAAAAAATGGATTCAAACCAATTTCGTGAGTTGATATATCACCGCTTCATGATGGGAAAAAATACCGTAAAGGCAAAAGTTTGGCGTCATGTTGTTCCATCGAAAGCGATTGTGGAACGTTGGTTTGCTGAGTTTAAATGTGGATGTACATAAACCGATGATGCTGACTGCTCTTTTCGCCCAAATTCTGCAGTTGTTCCCAAAAACATACAAAAAGTACACAAATGGTTTTGTCCATCTCGTAAACTGAAGATTATTGAGATAGCTGGTATCCAAACAATATCAAATGTCAGTGTGTTTACTATTTTGCATGAAAAATTGTGTATGAAAAAGGTATTCTCAAAGTGGATACCGCGTTTGCCCACAGTCGACCAAAAAATGCAACGTGTTGAGGACTCAGAGCGTTGTTTGGCGCTGTTTCGCCACAATAAATCAGAGTTCTTGGGTCGATATGTCACAATGAATTAAACATTGTATTAAAAAAAATTATATCATGCTTGAAAGAGACTATGTTGATGAATAAAGTTGAATTTTGCTAAAATATTGAGCTTTACTTTGTTTACCTAGGGACTTATTGAACGATGTGTTATATATATGAAATAGTTTGTGTATGTGTACCCTTTACCGCTGGGCCTAGTAGCTGAAACTTTGCACGGGTGGGTCTTTTGAACCTAGTTAGGAAAAGAGAGGGTCCTGATTATTTCTCGAAGGGGGTCATATTAGAGGGGCTTATTCTATACCCAAAACACAATAATTGTTTTTTGGACCTTAAGGAAACTTGATAGATGGTTCAGTTATAAATCAAAAACTGACTGGCGTTTCAAAAAATAACTAAATAAATACAAAAAATTTCTAAATTTTCTGAAAATCAAAAAAAGTTATGGGCAAAAAAGTAATTGGCGAAAATTGAAGTTTAGTTTTTTTTTGTGCAAAAAGGGGTTTCTAATGGAATATTGGATTCGTAGATAAAATAAAGTTTTAAAAATTTAACTTAATAGTAAGATACTCAGCCTTCTCTTTAAGGATCCTCCGTTACGAGGATAGAGAATGGAAATACACTATAGATATTGTTCGATTTTTCCCACAATGGGCATGTAAGTTCTAATCAACCCTTAAATGTTTAATAAGTAGATACCTGATGATGAGGACAAGAACATCGATGATAAAGCTTTTGTTTGTTTGTCTGTTTTAATTTTATTCAATGTACCCATATTTTGTAGTGGTAGACATTAGTATATTTTATATATAGTCTATCATTGCATAAGTTGTTAATATTCAAGGGGTGTGCTTTGATCTAGGGTTTACTTTTAAACTATAACATTATTTTTGATTACTTTTATCGCAATCCCTCTTGATGTATTTATTATTATTTAAATCTTAATATTGTTGTATTTAATTTTAATATAAGTCCAAATAAAAAATAAATGTTTGTAGAAATTTCTCTAGAAATCCGTTTGCATATAATTTGACACATAAAACTTGATGTTAAACTGAAATATCTGTCATTCTTTGAATAATTTTTCATTTTTTTCTCTTTTTTTTAATCAAACTTCCTTTTTAAATTTTTAAAAAGAAATGCTACGAAACGATGCATTTTCGAAATAAAATTACAGACCTTAGCTATGTAAATGTAGTATTTTCATTTTCCGGAATATTTTATTACTTTGAATACATGAAGCTTATGAAGAGTGTTTCATTATTTGGATACCTGAGTAAATCCTGTTGGGGTTCCTTGCCATTATAAGGAAATGGGTATTTGATCCTTATAGTATGTTTAACAATTTGACATTTTTGAATAGCTTTAGTTCTGACGCCTTTGGCTGTATACATAATAGATGAAGTAAATAATGAAGGTAATGAGTTAACAACAAAAAAAAATCTTGAACAAAAATCAAGAAAATCAGATATGGGCAATATATTTTTTACGTCATATGTACATAAATAGATTCATTCCTAATTATTTCATTCTGACGATGATTACTACTTTAGGTGCCATTTTAGGCACCTCTAAAGGATTAATCAGAATAACTTTCAATATAAATCTATACCCATTTGTAGAAGAATGTAAATGTAATCCGTACTCAATTTTGACTAATTCAAGCTTGCTTTTGCGTTGACGGGTCACATACATATATACAATCTACACAATTCCTTCGTTTCAAAAAGGAGGCTTAGGGAAAAAAAAATTGTTTATGTAAGGAAACAATCAATAGAAGGAAATTATGGAAACATGTCAATGACTGACGAGTTTCCATAATTTCCTTTTTTGTAAATAATTATTTTTTTCCATATAGAGATAACTTTTGTTTAAAAAAAACAAACTTCATATTTTATTTCGGAGAGTAGATATGTTTTGATTATGTGTGCATGCGTATCAAAATATGTTTTGAGTATCCTTAAAATTATACCCCTAGGAGAATTCAAAAAATTACAACACAACACATACATTAATAGGTAAAAATGAGCCTTTAGACAGTTTTCGTATTTTATGAGTTCGATTAAAAAGCAACAAAAAGTTGATGAAATAAGCGAAAAACAACAGAAATAATGAGATTCAACGTCATTTTTTGGATTTTGTTTGTTAATCAAGTCACTTGTGGCTAAGAATGCTCAATACTATCAGATCTTTGTTACACATTAAAAATAATAATAGAAAACTCAAAAACAGAGATGCTATAATTTGGTATAAACCAAACTGACACATAATCAGAAACATTCAAAAAGATTACAAATTTATTGAAACCGTAGACCAAATTTCATAATTGGAGAAAATTCCAATCTTGAGCAATCCTATTGAAAAAAGTTGTGTTGCCATAGTTACTACTATCTAGTGGTTGTATGAAGGAAATCATGGAGGATAACTTTATATTGTAGGGGTTATTAGTTTATTTTGGTTTTGGAGTACAAGTGATCAGGTCGTTTATCTCATGAATAAGACAAAGTTTCACTCTTGAGCATTTATAATAACATCAATTCTTGCTTCTTTCAATCAAATAATATGTACATTAAGGGTATTAGGAACTTTCCATTATGTGACCATGAGATACAATTTGAGTATTCAGTTAGTTAAAACAATTGGACTGATTTGGTAGAAGCATCTGTTCTTTTTCAAAAAATCTAGATAACTGTCGTGATTTAAGAATAAAAGTAACAATGTAACAATGATTCAACTCCAGAGTATAACGAATATATTTGTATGTTTGAAATAAAATAATATATACACATTTTGGATCTAAGAAATAACAATGCATTCATATTAATAAAATCTCACAAGCGTTGTGGATGCAATATCAAGTGTATAATAGCTAAGGTTCACCATGTAGCGCTCTAGAGACTAAAGTACTCCCTGGCTCATAATGTCATTTTTTTATGGCTATTTTTGTTATTCTTTCATTCTTGAGAAGAGACCATCTATGTATTGAGTGACTATGTGTGATTTTGCTCATGAAAAACGTTGAAAAATACTCATGATTTCATGGGAAGTTATATTCTACATATTGTCGTCAAAGTTTATCTCTTTGACGACAAAAACAATAATGGGTCATTCTGTTGTCTGCCACCAAACAAACATTAAGTCCTGCAAGCTCATTAAGATCGAATACGGAATACATATACCAAAAATACGTCTATCCGTAGTACAAGATAAAAAATGTATTTCCCCCAAAAAATAACCCAAACTAATATTGTGTCGATCCTTATTTTCGACTGAAGCCTGCAGCTCGTCTATTGCAGTCTCTTTCCGGTCCAACTCAGCCAGAAAACTTATAAGGTTTGGTTCTTGATGACATTACTTTATTTTTTAATGACTGATAGAACCTGTCCTAAGTCTGGACTGGACCAAATAAATAAGGACTGACACAACCCATGTCAAACCCACTTTTAAGTAACAACTCACAAGTTGTAAAAACAGAATTTGAGTTCATAAAACATTGGAACTACATCATTTCAAACATATTTTGCAATTTGAGACTTTAAAAGTCCTCCAAAAATGAATAAGTCAAAATTGATTTGAGAGGCCTTGCATTTTAGCCATTATAGCTTTTTTGTTCGTTCTTGGCAGGACAAATGTGTTGGTATTGTTAAAAAAAAACTTTAAAAATGGGATCATGTCTAATGTAGGCACAAGTGATATTTATTTTGACAATTTAAACATCAAATTAATACGGATATTTAAAAAAAAATAGAATCAAGTTACTTTCCTAAAATGCTATAAAAAATCCATTTTTCAAGGTACAGAGTAATTGTATCTCGATATCTAGAATCCTATCTTATATTTCATTATTTTTTTAACTCTGGGCTATCCTCTAGCTTGTAGTACATGTATTTACTCCTATATAAAAAAATATAATATCTATAAAAACATCTTTAATATATATATATAAGTATTAATTTTCTTTAAGGCTATAAAAATTCTTTAATATCATATATTTATAGGTGAATACATTTAACTTAGGTATGAAACTTCTCGTAATAAATAAAGTATTTTCCAATAGCTGAAGATACTTTGTCGAATAGTGTGAATACAACCTAAGTACAAAAAATTTCCATCTATGTATAGTACATAGATGTTTACAAAATATCATTGTTAATTTGCTAATGACGTCATATGTGTTGATTTCTGTGAATTTATTCCTAAAAAATATTAAATTAAATTCAAATTATTTCCCAATTTTTTTTCTGTAAAATGAAAAATAATTCAACAAATGGAAATAATTGGCTAACTGATTTTGAACTCTTTTTTGTAAGAAAAGATTGAGAAATATCTACAATGAAGATTGATAATGTAATATATCATAATTTTTTGGAGTTAAATGCAACTGTAACTTCTTTATTTGAAAAAATATCGCTAACAATAAGATAAATCATAGATAAAGAAATTTATAGAGGTGCGAAATATTGATACTTCAGCATAGTAAGGAGGTAGTAGACTGAAATCTTATGTTTATTGCAATAAACATACGCTATGGCAAAGGGTATTAAGGCGTATTATCATTTCAATGGAATGTTAATGGAAAAAAAGGGTTATTTGTCTTTTTATTATACCATTAGAGTCAGTAAAAGTTGAATATAGTTTTCTAATCGCGTCTTTCCCTCTATTGTATAACGCAATCTTTCATTAAAAAAAAAAAAAAAAGACCCGAAATCATCTGGTAGTTAGGGAAATAAGTCAATCATACCAACTGCTAATTATCTCTAAAGTACCCCAGACTATCATTGCTATATTATTTATCTACAATTTTTAAAAATGCATTATATATATGTAATTATAGTAATATTAAAATCCTACATAGTATTTTACTCGATTCTGTATCATAATATTAGTTGTTAAGCTTTTATTAAATGCATAGATACAAATACTATAAATACTTATAAATATAAATATTTCTATATTATAGCCAAAACTTATTGATACAAAATATAAAATGACATATATATTTATGACGAGGGATCAACAAGAAATTGTAGTCCTGTCCTTTCGGAAACAGAGCATAGCTATATGATATGTATTACATCGCTTATTTATCAAAAATATCAAAGACGGATAGTAACATTGTGGTCTGAAGGGGAGTAGCAATTATAAGATCTTGTTGGGCTCAAAGTAGAATTAAGCATTGCCATTAGAGTAATTCCTACCTACATATGTCCTTGCTAGCGATATAGTGAGATATTTGTGTGTATTTCCTTTACAACATTCTTTGATTTGTACGAGTTACCATGTCTGTTTTCGGTATATTTTTTTATATAACCAAAGTGTCGTTATAATTTACAACTCTACATATGATAAAAAATAATCTAAATAAAACCTTTTGTCAGCTGAAGTCTATTACTCAATCATCTTGTGACCTCTACCTATATTCATGTTTATTTCTCAATGGGATAATCCTATAAAATATTATCTTATAGAACTGTTACTTAAATCTCTATATGGATCAATATGATTCTTAAAATCATATTCAAGGCTGCTATTGTAATAGATTTCGAATGAAGCAAAGGATAATGGAGTTACTTGCATAACATGTAGGTAATATTAATTAATGTATTCACAATCATGTAGGTATACAATACATATATACTAGGCATATAAAAATGAAACTTCTTTGCCTTTCTATATACCTATATTTACGTACATACATAGGCATAAGCCTTCATCCAAGCAACTCCTCTCTATATATAGAAACTAGTGATCGGACGGTTAAAAAAAACAAAAACCGGATGCAATTCTTGTAAAAATTCCCGATGCCGATTCTTTAATATTTTAAATATTATTTTTTTTAAAAACACATTTTGCTATCAAGGGCGTTTTTTTAACGGGATGGTGCTTGGTTTTCGGAATTTTTTTGGACAAATTAAAATTTTGTTTTTTATCAATATTCGAATTTTTTGGAAAAGTTTTTTTTTCCGTTGACAATATTATTGTTGCATATAATGAGGATGAAATATTTGACCTCGTGCAAAGTCATTAAAAAAATCTATAGCTGGAAATAATTGCCCAACTATCAACTGATTTTGGGCCTTTTTCTCTTTCTTTTCTAGGTTAGTGATCCAATAAGAGTAAGAACGTTTATCTCCTTATGAATAATTTGTATAAAGGGTTTAAACCATATTGATAATATACATAGGGTGCTTAGGCTGAGGGTATGCAAGGGATTTTTTGAAGACGAGAGTTATGTAGTTGACCAAAACAATGGAAAATATAGTAATTTAATCAATAATAACCCCAGATCTTGCATGGAACAATCCTATACTTCCATTAAATACTAAAGAGTTGAAAAAATATAATCAATTGTGAAATAAAGAGAGGATATAACATAAACACATTTAAAGGACCTTCTATGTTGCTAACATACATATACCTACTACAATTTGAATATTTTGGTCTACTCTACCTTCATGCTCTATACCGAATTTGAAATGTGTTCAATACAGGACCCCATCTTTTGAAAGACAGATTCAGAGTGAATTTTTCTTTTGAAACTGATCCTTACCGAACTTCTTTCACCCTTTACCGGATTTTACACGGGACATCTTGTTTTTAATTTCTACTTTTTTTTTGCGGCAGACACGATATCTCGTCTTTAAAGGAAAATTTAGATAATATAAAAGAGGGATACTTTCAGCTAGCTTAGACTGGGATTGAGTGCTCCGAAAGATAAGCAGTAGTTAATAATGAGTCCTCAATATGTCAAGTTGAGAAATTATATTAGGCCGGGACTACGAAGAGGGGGGAGGGAGTTCATAAACTTAAGGTATCTTTGATGGATGTGAATCCATAATCGTAATTACTTTGATGGAGAAGAATGAAAGGGATTCATGGATTGTATGGAAGACGTAGCCTTTCCATAGGATCGATCAATTCACTGATCCAAGATCCATGAGTCTTCCAATTTCGCATGATTCTTCTTTCGCATCAGACCTATAATTATCGACCCTTCTTCTCTACATCTATTCAAATATAAACAAGCTGATATATTCTGCCTCTCAGGAATAATGACTACCATATTTTTTTTAAATGATCTTAGGTCCGGTTATTTTACAACAAAAAAAAAGAAGGTATTTTTTATTGATTTCGCCAAGAAACTGTCCACGGCCTTACCTCACTAACAAAAAAACAACAACTCTATTTTGTTGTCAGCTGTCGAGTCCCTCGTCTCAGATGATACGTCATGGATATTCCATAATTTATTCTTTCTGATAAATATGTGAAGTAATAAGCTTTTCTATACTTATGCTACGTTTCCAAAAGGACAGGACTACAATTTCTTGTTGATCTCTTATCTATATATGTGCCATCTTATTGTTCCTATTAATAAATTTTGGTTATAAAATAGAAATACAAATCTTAATAAAATCTTACTGAGTAATATTATAAATTTTAATACAGTTTTGAATAAAATACTATGTAGAGTTTTAATATTATAAATATTTATTTATTTTATGTGTAATTCATTTTAAAAATTCTGAAGAAATAATATGACAAGGATAGTCTGGAAGTTCTTAAACGATGAATAGGAGTTGGTGTGGTTGACTTATTTGGCTAACTACCAGAGGATTTTGAAAAGTAGATCCATCTGTTAAGGGGTGAAAGAACCGAATGAGTTCCGTACACTAAAAATCATAAGGCTTTCAGACCGGTCTAATCTTTTCAGGTCGAATGCCAACACTAATTTTTTCCTATACCCTCATACATAAAATAATAATTATGAGGTCTTTATCAATCCCTGTGTGTATCTTCATATGCACGTGAAGTAATAACTAATATATATAGATACACGTACAAAAAGGGGGGGGGGGAGCGTGTGATTAAGAATGCTATAGTCGTATACATACATACATAATACCTATTATACGATCTATGTATGAATTCCTTCATTCTTTTTCAAGATAAAGATAAATGATGAGGTATAAGAATATTAATACATACATCAAATTTCTATATTTTTAAAGAGGTTTTTACAAAGGCAAACTTTTAATTATACAAAATAGATTCCAAGTGTGCAAAAATAATTGGGAAGAAGTAGTAGATGCTTAGAAACAATAGGATATATCTAAGGTAGTCTTATTTATACTATTGTACCTATGTACTAGATATATGTCTATGTCATGGTAATAGGCTTATTAGAGCGATCCTTATTTTTTTCTTTGTGAGCCACGGGGTTTCCTAGACATTTGGGCAAAGATTGTTAAAATAATTATAAAATAAATTAAAGTAAATTTGAAATCGATTTTTAAGCGTTTCGGCAAAAAATTATTTGACAAAAAGTAATAAGGATCTCCTAAGGGTCAGATCGGTCCTTAATAAAGGACTTAAAATCAATCCCACCCTCAGCTACAAACCAAATCGTGAAATAAAAGACAACGTGATCAATTTTTGTTATATGTATTTAGATACAAGTATTTTAGTATCAATCATTATATATTTGGTCCAGTCCAGTCTTAAGACCGGTCATATCAGCTCTTGGGGATTGATTGACGTCATCAAGGACCAAACTTTATAAGTTTTTAGGAGTGGTATGCAGGATTGAGCTGTACAAGGCCAAGACTGAACTGGAGAGGACAGTAGTCTTGAGTCATAAATAAGGACCAACACAACACTAACCAGTAGGATATTTTTTTATTCTTACTAAAATTGGTGATAATTGATTGATGATATCACTGGATGATATTTGTGAGTATGTCCTTTGGCAAAAATTGTTCTATGAGACGGTTTTTCTGGCCGATTCATGTACATCCTGAATGTATAGGCCAGGAGTTTTAATACCGCTTCATCCCTAAATGGTATATAAAATTAATTAAAAAAATAATCTACTAAGTTTTTAATTTTTAAGGGGAATCCCGAAATATCCAACAAGTTGCACTTAATCGATAGAATTGTAACCTGTCAACAAGAGAGTGAGTAATTTTTCTAACAATTTAGTCTGGAATACATTTGCCTTCCTCTATAAATAATTATCATCAATATCTAACAAAAAATTATTTTGATTAACCATTTGGAGTCACTATAAATTGCAAATTAATGTTTCAAACATTTATCGTCATAAAGAAAGCATAATAAATTGGTAGGCTTTATTTGAAAATAAATATGGGTGCTAAATTAAGTTTTAAAAATTAAATGGAGAATTTTAACTCTAATTAATATTCTGGAGTATTTTAAACCATCTTCTAATTGACCAAAATATGTCTATTAAATATTGAGCTGTATGCTGTGATAAGTTATATTGATCATATTTTCTCCTTTTCCTGATTTTTGTTTGAGACTGTTTTTATGTGACTTCACCATATTGTTCCTTTGAGTGTAAACATGTATATATCCATTGAAAAAGCAAAGTAATTGCTCAGAAAAATGTTTTATGATGTCAAGTTTTCACCCTCATTATTTTAACACCATTGACGTTACACGTCACTGTTTTTTTCACATATAACACAATCATATCCTACTAAAATATCAACAACTCCTATGTTTTTGTTTAACTGTCAACTTTCTACTTCTTTTGCCCCTGATTAGTGTTCTAAACATAGATGGGTTGAGCTCAAATTGGCTCTTTTGAAGCTGTGCAAAACTTCTCTAGTATTAAATAATCTAGAGTGGGGGAAATTGGGCAAACTACTACCAGCTGATTTTGGATATTTTTTATCTTTGTAGGTAATGAGATAACTGATGCTGTCATTTATAATAAGAATAATGAGGTATGACGTCACTTCTATAAAAATATTGAAAATAGTAAAAGACGTCATAAAACATTAAATATTTTTGTAGAAAAACTATCTCTTCTAGGCAATAACTCATTTTTATCAATTCATAATAAATACAGGTGGGGATTTTAAATCCGGAAAATTTAAGGATAATGTATTTAACAATTTATTTCCCAAAAGTAATTCAGTAATGCAAAAATCTTTTTCTCAAACATGTAGAGACCAAGAAGTGTTCGAAGGATTATTTCCTATTAATATTTTTTTTATGGGGGAGGGCGCTTGGTTTTTGGAATTTTTTTTTGAAAAAAAATTGAAAAATTAAATTTGTTGGGAAAAATTTTCGAAAATTAGATTTTAAATATAAAATTTTTGGGAAAAACTTCAAATATTAAATCTCAAAACTAAAGCTTTTGGGAAACAAATTAAAAAAAAATCTACAACTGCTTACAAAAAATTCATTTTTGAAAAAAAAATTCAAATATTAAATGATCTAGTAAGAAGCAAAAATTGCTTATTTTGGGGTTGGTCGGGGGGGCTACAACCTACCTTCTGTGGACGGCCCTAGGATCCATATTGAAGTCAATTACTCAAACTAACCCCCTCCAGCTTCGACTACAGTCTCCAATCTGGCCCTGAACCTGGCACACATTTT
Source organism: Lepeophtheirus salmonis (assembly GCF_016086655.4). NCBI lineage: Eukaryota > Metazoa > Arthropoda > Copepoda > Siphonostomatoida > Caligidae > Lepeophtheirus > Lepeophtheirus salmonis. The sequence goes on from NC_052132.2 coordinate 23,125,180, forward strand.
GATAGGGAACTCCTTGTCCATATTGGCTACCTCCTCGAGAATGGAAGCCCGTAAGGAGTCAACATTGTCATGTTGTCATGAAATTGTCTTTGCCTAAAACATAAAGGTCCTAAAAATGTTTGTTTTTCTGGAATAAATCCCGTTCCAACTATCCGATTTGGACAAATCGCACCCATTCAAAATTCTAGCATGACAGGGCATCCTTGGCACGGAGGCACACGATAATGGCCACACGGCGTTCGTATTGAGAATACATCTCAAGGATTTTATATTTTTCCTTACACAGTTTTGTCAGTTAAATATGATAAGCACACGTTCATAAAGATAGGTCTCAGAATTGGTAAAATATTGAGGTTTATACTTGTACCGATTTTAAAATCCCTACCCTGTATAGTTCTTCTCAGCAAAGCAATATCTATCGATTAAGCCCAACTTTTTAGATCATGATGCAGGGTTTCCTATAAGATTTATGAGCTCTTTCATAAATTTAATTTACATGAAAGATCATGAATAAAATATTTTATGCTACACACATACAAAATGTATTCTATGCTGTATTATATATTCTGACAGAGTAATATAATGGGTTTGAAAATATCTCCTATACAATTTAAGGAATATAATGAATAAGGTTATTCCTACGACCTCTTTGATGGGTTTTTATTTATTGATGTTTTAATCTTTTATTTTCACGGTAAACAAAATTTTTTTTAAACTAATCAAACAAAACTACATAAGAAAATAAGATATTTATTTGTATACTTAGGTAAATATATATTTATATTAAAGATAAGTGGTTCAAACAAACTAAAAGCCCCATTAGCCAACTATACTAGGAACATGGCATTATTTTTTTCCCCTGCTTCTTTCTTTAAGAACTATATACTATTTTCTATATGTGTAAGTGTTATGGAATGAAACAGCGAATCAGATTATAACAATCTTTTAATGAATGTCTTAAGGAATTAAAAGAACTTAATTAATGAATTATTATTCTCATAACACAGAATGAATAAACCAACACTTAAAAAATATTTTAATTCCTTTAGTCATTCATTACACGCTTGTTTTAATTCAATGCACTCTTTCATCATACAAATTATTATTACTATTTTTAACTATTAATAAAATAAATGATTTTATCTATATAACTAGGGCTGTGTCGGTCCTCATTTATTCGGTCCAGTCCAGTCTTAAGACCGATCTTTTCGACTGTCACTACTAGAACTTAATAATAATAATAAAAAAAATTGAGAGCATAATCAAGGAATAAATAATAAATAATTTATAAGTTTTTAAGAATGTTATGCAGGAATGAGCTGGAACGTTAAGGAGACTTCAGTCCTAAATAAAGACTGTCACAACACTACATATCGTATCTTTAAAATTTCATGTCTAACTTTTCAAAAGACGCGGGGGGTTCTAGTACTTTTTCAATGAGGCATATCCTTTGGAACACTACAAGTTGATCATAAGTAGTGATGAAAATCCGGTGTATTGTTTAGCTCACCCCTTACTTTTAGATTGGTAATCTTAATAATGATTTTTTTCGTCAGCTGTTGTCATTATTATTCAACTCATAACTTCATTTTCTACTAAATTCAATTATATTCAAAAACCTGATTCAAAGTTCTTGTGTGTTCATAAAAGAAGAAGAGTAACCTGGAAGATTTGTTGGGGAGCTTTAAGTTGTAATTCGACTCAAAGTAGAATTGAGGATCGATACCCGAGTAATTTTTCCCAATGTCCTTCTTTACAATTTACAAATATCAGGTTTACCAAATTAATTTTTGGTTTCTTTTTTTAACATGTCCAAAATGCACAGGATTTTTATCACAAGTAATAAGTAAGTAATATGATTTTTTTTCGGTAAAAAATGCAAAAAAAAAAAAAAAACCAAAAATCAAAATCTTATTACGTTGATAAGTTTATAGAAACTTCGACTAGCTGAATGCATAGACGGAATGTGTCCACTTCTAAGAAGAAAAATATTATTCTTGTTAAATCAATTTTTGATATTTCTTAAATTGATATTTATCAGCTATTAGTTACAAATTGAAATTTTTTAAATTATTAAATGTTACTGATTGACTGTTTATGCTAGTATTTATATGTACATTACGTATAAAATATTTTCTTCATATAACATCTTTATAGTTAGATTTATTATTTTTCTAAAGACAGGTGGTTTTAGCATTTATGTTTGCAATACTGCAAGGTCATAAGTAAGAAATTTGCATTTTTTTTTGTTAAATGGTCCATTGATTTTATATTTGCAATTTCATCCACGAATTTTTTGAGCCCGGAAAAACTGTCTAACTATTCAAATTGACTATTCAAAAATTCATGTATCAAATATGATATGTACGGTGTTATAGGGGTAAAGAACCATTCAATGATATGCATATATTAATAGAAAAAAAAAAGAATACAAGTGAGGCGCTTTTTTAAATACATACCTGGAGTGTACCTGTTTAAAAACCTTTTCCCCTTCGTCTCCTATTCAAAGACGAAGTAAGATAAAACTCTTTTTGAATGTAACGATATACACTAAATTGACCAACTTTTTCAATTATACTATCATCAAATTAAAAAAATGTATATCTCAATTTGAATATGTATATAATTAAGGAAAAGTTCTTGCAAATATAGACTTATCTGCTAATACAATTTATGAGATATAAAATATACAAGGATCAATTCTTATATCAGCAATTTATATAGCCTTGTCAAATCAATTTAGATATTGAATTTATTAAAAGATAATATACCCTACCTTATGCAATATTTTAATTAATTAACAAAAGGAAACATCTTTACCTAGGTAGCTTTAATTTGATTGGTAAAAATTAACAGGGTATATTTGTAAGTACAAAAAGCCACAAAAACTTTAATTATAATTTATATTGAACAAAAAATATTTGAAAAAAGGGTATCCCTTAACAGTTAATTTTAAATTGGAGAAATAGAACATCATGAAAAAGGATAGACACTAATTAAAATAAATGCCTTAGGCATTAAAATAATGGACTAGAAAACGAAGTTTCATGAAGATTGTCATTACCAAAATTAAACTTTCCATATATTTAGTGAACATAATAACAATAAAAAAATTTTTACGTTTTTTTTTTAAATATATATTTTTTTAGCTGTCAATTCATTCTAAAGATTAATCATGTGCCTCAGTACTACCAATGCAAGATTTACAATCGGGATATCTACATACATACAAATTATACTGATATTTTGTATCTCCAAATATGTAAAGTTTCCAACATTTTAATAGAAAAAAATTGATTTTCGTAAAATTGGTTTTCCAAAAAGGATTATTAAAAATTAACAATTTTCTAAATAATCATCTGTCCATGATATATCAACTATTAAAATATATACATGGGTTTTTGATGGGTTTATAAAATACATACATGTCACATTTTATAATGAAATTTTTTTAGTTTTTTTTCTTCATTTTTTTGTGGCAATTTTTTAGGCTGGATAGCAACATAATATTATATCTGACATTATTACGAGGAAAATATTAAGAGATCTCATTGAAAAAACAATTTTTTTCCACCATTGATATAGATCAAATGTTTAAAAGATGAAATAAAAAAAAAACGAGTAAAATTCTGAATAATTTATTGTTTTTGTAAAATATACATGAATAATTTATTAATATATAAAATCTTCGTTGGACTTAATTGTATTTAATATTTTAAACCAAATCGAATAATCAAACTATTTTTGATCTTATATAATATGGATGTATTAGTCCCAAAATTTTGACTTTCCTTCCTAAATCGTAACCCTTTACGACAAAAGTGGAAATAATAAAGATTTTTTTTTTTGCATGGGTATTATTTTTATAGTAAAAAAACAATAACTATTAGTGATTTTTTTTGCACAAATGTTTGCCTTCTTGATTATCAGACGTGTAACATTCGTGACATTGAAGAATTAAAATTGCTTGTCTATATGTTATTTCTGGCCAAGAACATATAATTGTGGCTATAAATTATACTTAAGTTTATATCTTTTCATAAAATAAATATAATTGGAAATAATATTCAAAATATGTTCCAATACATGACTTTACAATTATAACACAAATGATAACTGTTCCCGTGTCTCTTTATGAATAAAACAAGGGAGATCATATTGAAGTAATTGAAAATTGGAACTAAGGTTTAGTAAAATATATGGAGAACGCAAAAATATTAAAAACTTAACTTGACTTCTTTGGAGAAAGCTTTAATAACAAACTCAAAAGGTCCTTGCTGAGAAAATGGAACGGAAAATAATTCTAAAATTTATTACGGTGCGTAGAAGAAAGATTGGCCCAAGGGATTCCTTGTTCAACTTTATAAGAGGAATGACCAACAAGTCGATTCGACTTATACAAATTGTTGATTATGTAAAAAGTAAAAGCATAATAGGTGTTGCTTCTTTTGTAAGTCCATAAGGGAAACTGCAAATCATTTTTTGTCTTAATTCTGTGCCACGGAAAAATACATAGGTAGGACAGTGCAGATAATATATGAAAAATATAGAATAATTTTAAGACCTAGTCATTTTGCTTTTCTTTATAGTGGTCACCCCCAAAACAAAATTAACTATTTTAATTCAAAATTTTATATAGTCTTTTATAGATTTAAATGTACAGAAACACCCCTACCGTTTGACTTGCTAAAATATATAGAAAATTTCAGTTTGGTTTGTTAACAAAAGTAATATTTTTTACTTTTTTTTGGATCAAATGTTTTTATTGTATTTACAGAATTTTAGATAATTGGAATAAAGTTGTTGTACTTCCGTACTAAAATAAAAGTATTACAAAATTAAATGCACTTTAAGACGATGTCACATCATGTAAATCTGGAGAATTTTTTGGCTTGTCTGTTTTTTTTTTTTTTTTGAATTGGCAATCTAAAGAAGGAGTTTTCTTTTCCTTAGCAGTTGTCATTACTATTTAATTTCTAAGTAGTGAACATCCTTTTCTAAATAGATTCAAGTATTTTCAAAACTTGATTGAACCTTCGTGTTTGCTTATAAACCTGAGGATTTGTTCAAGAGTTATAATTGTAGACTCAAAGTAGAATTGGGGATCGACATCAGAGTAAGTCTAGAAAATGTCCTTGTTTATATCCTTTTCTACTTCCTTTCGTGACACCTGGTAGAAATCAGCAAGTTACTCATCATCAATAAATCTTGACTAATTAGGATTGAAAGTTTATAATAATACTAATACTTTAATTAGGCCTAAGTTAAGAATAGTGACAATCTATTCTCATGCATGAAAGAAAGATTAAGTTTTACAGTGAATTGAATGGAGCATTATCGTTGTTTACTTATATTAGTTTGTAAACAAAGGACAGAGATTGACACCTTTCTTGCGGCAAAATAATAAAATATAGGTTTATGTAACTCACATAGAGAGGCTTGTGATAATTCATCTCAGTATCCGCCTTATTTTTAAAAGAAATAGTTTAAACAACAAGCTAAAGACTGCCATACCACCTTGAGGATAATATATGCTTTGTAGTTTATCCATGCCCTATCGGTAAAGGGAGGTACTTCAATATAATGTTAGTAAAAGCTTCTAGACAGCGCTTTATATTTTGGGATTTTTTTCAGGGACTGATAAAAGGGTTTGTACCGATTTTTAATCCCACAATAACGACCGATACAATCCTATTATATGACTACATAATTTATAAACCATTTTTTGAAAAAAAATCATTCAATTCCAATAACTAAGCATTAGAATAATTTATCTATTTAAGTTCCATTTATGAATTATGAAGTTTTTATAAGATTATATATTCATAGAATCAGTGTACTCGTATTCATCTTTTTCTTTGTTTCAGAATATGTTTCAAGATAATGAATGACGCAAAAAAATAAAAATATATATATATATTTAACCTCTGATATATTCAAAAGTCATGCAGCAAGGTTAGTATATATATTTTTTTTGACTAATGTAAAAATCAAGATTTGATGTTAATGAACTTATATAATATACATATCTACATATTGGGTAAATATTGCAATATTACACTTTTTTGTTAATTGTCTTCATATTTTCCTAGTGTAGAATCCTACTTATAAATGTATTAAATGTACAAATAATTTTAAATAAGTAATAAATAGGATTTTGTGGTTAAAAATTCAATAATATGTAGGACCACAAAATTTACGTATCAATTTTAATAGCTAATGAATACTAAAAGTTGTTAAAATTATTAATTCATGCTCAACTTTTACAAGAGGTTATCAGTTACTAAGAAAGATTGTCTAAAAAAGAAAAACCAGTTTATGGGTTTCCTCTTATAATTCAAGATGTTTTTGAATTATATTCTTTAATATATTTATATATATGGATCATAACAAAATTGCTGGCGTACTCAAGCACCGACTTGATCTTAAGGCCCTTTATACTAGCTCCTAATAAGCAATAATTACTAAAGATGGCGCCACTGTCCTAGGTAGACCTCTTCAAATTTTAACTTTTGTTTTAAGCCTTTTAATAATTTACCTTTACCTGTTCTCCAAGATATAGAAACTAAAAATACCAGTCATTTGGATTTTTGAACTGCAGCTATGCCTGCTGCATGGGCCTTGAAAATTTATTATTGTTGGCTTTAAAAAGAGGCGAAAGAACATCAACGTTTGTATTTTTTTGACAATAGCTTCGCAATGGCTTATCGTATAGCATTGATATGGGTATCAAATAAAAGCCAATAAACTATGACTTAATTTGCATAAATATATTATTAACCTATTATTTGTGCTCATGGATAAATTGTTTGTAACATACACATAAATAATATCTTCAATGTACTTTGTGTATCTTTGTAGTAGGATCTGCGAATTTATCTATGTTCTATCAACGTAAATAATCAAAGTACTTTTAAGTGCAATCTGAACACTGAGTTTTTTCTTTGTTTTAGGTATGACGTATTAATTTATTTTGGTGCGCTGTTATTCATTTTCTTTATACTATATGCCATGCATCATGCTAATTAATATTCTGTTTTCTTCTGGTTGCTCTACTATAAATGAATATTTGTGAACAACTGAGATATATTATCTGGTCAAGACCTTCGGATCGGAAAAGTAGTGAGCTAGATACGTAAACAGGATGAGTCAGTGGAATTACGAACTAAAGTATTAAGTCCTTCCACAAGAGCACACAGAGATGTATACTTCATGGGACAACCCAGCTCCAGCATAAGAGGATCCCAACTACCGAGAAATCGTTAGATTTTTTAGCATTTAAGGAAATTGAATACAAATGTGATATCAGATTTCTTTCTCGATCAACAATAGATGCCAAAAGTGACTGTCTTATTACACCGGTTGATACCTGGGAAAATAATTAAAATTATAGAGTAGCATGAAAGTTTTTGAAGTGAGTAAAAGTGACCAATGATGTTCCTGAAAGCGGCGTTAAAATCATGAGTTACTTTGCAACTAGGATTACCAACGACCTAGAGTACAGAAACTGTTTACTATAAGTTATGGTATACTAGAGAAATACATATATTAGTTTCAAGAAATATAATTTAAACCCTTAAGAATCAATGTATTTCTAGTATATTATATTGTATTGCTTTTAAAAAAAGATTTATTAACTTTATTCAAGGAAAAAATGTATTTTTTGTATTTGATTCTATTCTCTTCTATTTTTGGTTACATATACGTCAAGATAATAATAACTTTTGAGAATACCTAAGACAAGATAGGGGAAAAAAGGAGACAAACAAGCCCTTTTTAATATCTGGGGTAATATTTACCCATGTGGACAAATAAAGGGTTACTAACATATTTATACCAATTGAAGCACAGTTTATTGGCTTTAATTTATACGCATACCAATGCTATACGATACGCCACTCCAAAGCTATAGTCAAAAAATACTAACAATCACGTTTTTTGCCTTTATTAGAGCCACAAACAATAAATTTTCAAGACCCATGTGGCAGACATAGCCCAGATCCTAAATCTAAATGACTGGTATATTTAGGCTCAATAGACCTTGAAGAACGGGGAAAAGTCAAATATTAAAAGGTTTTTAAAAAATTAATTAAAATTTGAATAGATCTAATCCTCGGGTATGTAAACAAAATATTTATAAGTAAATAATGTTCATACTACATTGTTTATAATAGTTAGAATAATAATAAATACTTAAATTAACAAGCCTCAATTAAAAAAAGACCAGCTATTTATCATCTGGAAATACTAATATTTCACACGTTGAATAAAGTTGGTATTTTATTTATTAAGGTGTTAAAAAAATATGACAAAATAAAGTAAGCTACAATCCCATTTTACAAAATATAAAGTACGGACTATATTTGTAATATTCGACGAATTATTGTCATTTTCTATCAACCAATTATGATGATTAAATCTTTGGAGACGCTGTAGATTGTACTTAAATAATCCAAAATTGATATTTACGATAACAAAAGAAGAAACTGACAGATATTATTTGAATGGAGTGAGTCATATCGAAGGCAATAAAAATCTCTTCAATCAAATAAAATTTATAAACTGTAGCTAAAATTCTTGGATATATTAACTTCTTCCACAAGTTTGAATACAAAGCCTAATGGATTATGAAATATTGGCCTCTATGTATATAGGAAGTAAAAAAATAAATTGTGATTTTCTCCTTTTCTGGATTTTTGTTTAGGATTGTATTTATGTTGATAAGTCACAAGCTTTACTATAATATTAATACTGAGGGTGTCTTAAAATGTAGAACTTTTTAAGGATACAATATAAGAATAAAGCAGAAAAGAGCATATTTTAAGTTCCAAATTTAGCAGTAATACAGTTATAACAAAAGTAATTAGAGTTAATATCTTTGAAACAGTGATTCTCAAACTTTTCAAAAATGTCCAAACATATTTTTAGGTGACTTATATATGGTGTCCAATCTTTAGTCACTTTTTTTTATCAAGTGTGAGTGTGTGAATGTTTTTTTGATTAACTAATATTTCGACTGTCTAGTCTCCTCTTTCGATAGAGTATACATATTTAGTTTGTATAAGTAAAGGCCTTGTAAGTAGGTTAGTTAAAAAACAAAAACATGGTCAAGAAACGCTTTTTTTTCATGTTTTAAAGATCTCTTCAATACTTCAAATCTAGAGTGAATATGCAAATGTAAGAAAAATTCGCCTTTAAAAAAGTAGGCTTTTGATATAACAATGAGTAGTTATCTTAAAATTCCTTCTATTCCAGCATAGTCTACATTTATATAACATATAAATATTACAGATCTAATTAAGTTTTTACTGAAATGAACCTACATTTTATATTCGTACGTCTTATAGACTACTATGAGTATACAAATATAATAATTCTCCAAATAAATTTGTAGGCTATTATTTATTTGGTAATTTGTGTGTCAACACAAAAACAATATTTAAAAAAATGAAAAATTCCCAATTTATCTTTTAATTAAAAAAAAGGCTGGCGCTGAGACTCTCTACGATACATATTTTTCCCCCGGTTCGATCTTAAGGGATTTTTTTACCCCCATTTGGACTGTTTTTTGGTTTGAAAGCGCGGTCTGAACTATGGACTAAGTACAAAAATAATTTTCTAAAAAGAGATCATACATAAAAAAATCTTTTTTATTATCAAATTTATTTTTTAGAAAACGTCATTTTTTTTCAAGACTGATTCTTTTTGTGTAGACCGAACTTGGATAAAATTGGTCTTTCAAAAAAAAATATATATAGAGATATAAAGGTCTCAGAACGTCCTATGAATTACGGACCGAAACACCACTCTAATAAATGGGTAGGGCTGAATATTTCATGAATATTTTTAATTCCATTATTAATCAAATTTCTGGGATGAATTGAAATGCCTGAGAATGTTAAAACCTTCATTTGATAAATGGAGCATAATTTGACCACGATATGGCCACTTTAATCGAATACATCAATTTCTAATTCCTTCATTTTGAAAAATTCATTTTTGCTATACTAATTTGCAATTTACAGTACCATTAAAGGATTAATCAGAATAATCTGATGATAGATATTGACTATAACTTGTCGAAGAAATACAAACAGCATACATACTCAATTTTGAGAAAAATAATTCTAGCTTGCTTTAGTGCTGATATGATAGATATATCAAACGAATTTTTGAGCCTTTTATAAGAGGTATATTTTAGGTTAATGTTAGCAATATAGTATCTTAAAAACTTTTCATACTCATTCGAATTTTAATTAGTAATAAACATTTAATTATGCAGAGTTATATGGGTAATTAAATCGTTAATTAAAAAAAGGGAAGAAGAAAGAAACCAGAATATTACGAAAAACAAAACAAAAAAGTGGAATTATGAGCCATTAGATGTCTTATTGTTCCTACGCGTACAATTAGTTTAATGAATGGCTGAATAAATTCAATTTATAAAACATCTGACTTTGGTAAAAAGGGGTAATGGTGAAAGTCAATTAATAATAGAATTAAGAATAATGAAGTGAAAGTGAGCGACCATTAATTCTAATTATACCCTTGATTGTCTTCTTGTGAGTACGGGTAATTGATCAATAATTCTATGGCATTTTACTAATAATTTCAGTTACGTGTAGGTTCTTAATATGGCTATTAGAAGTATAAATGTGGCATTAATCAGTAGATACCGAGTCCCACGATTTTTCATTTGTTATGTTAAAAAAAATCATTCCTTTGAAGCGTAAATAATGATTTGTCTTTTATTTATATAAAGATATTTGGTTTCAATGGGTCTAGTTCAGTAACAATATTGATTTGTTTTCTGCTTGATTAAGGCAAAAATTATTCGAGGTAGATACAATATTATAAAAACTCCGTTGTTGTTTACCTGTTCATAAGAATGAAGGTTTGAAAATGTAAACTTCGCCTATTAATTGTTTTTAAAGATGCAAATTAGATGTATTCTTCTTATTTGAATAATATATTTGATTAAGTGAAGTAGGCATGTAAATCTATGTACAATAAGTCTGGGTCCGCCTCAGTGTCAACCCAGTGGTCGTTTTAGGGGTAGTACGTTAGAGGCACTTATCCCAGCCCTATTTGATTATAAAAATAGTGACTCCACATTTTTAATAAAATATGAAATCTTCCATTTCCAAAATACATCATTATTTATTTAATATAAAATAAATGTGGCAATCAACAAAAAGCAAACTTAAAGGGTCTTTTCTCAAAATTGAGTGTAAATTACATTTCTACAAATCATCGTCAATTACAATAAACAAATTATTCTTATTTCCTCTTTAGATTAGTTACTAAATTGCACTTTTAATGTAGCCAAAATTCATTGTCACAGTGAATGAATGAGAATTTGATGGATTTTATTTGAATGTGGTCATATCAGGGCCAATTTAAGTCTAATTAAATTAAATGAAGGTTCTTCCCTATAGCTCAGATTATATGGTATTTCAATTCATCCAACAAATTTAAATAATAAACCGATAATTTAATCTAAATGGCCTATGAAACATTAGCCTATGTATACAGGGTTGATCTTATCAAGTTGTACACCTAATTTCAGTTTTAATAATTCGGGAATTTACTCGTGGATTGTCTTCAAACACGGTAAAATATAGGTTTTGTTACTCCAGATTGCGTATGTAAAGTTTCGACTCAATTAAAAACAAAATAAACAAGAACGAGTAAATGGAGCAACAAATGAGTGGATTTTGAAGCTTCTCTCAAGCAGCATGTCATATCTAAGAAAGCTCGGATAAAGCCGTACCACTATTTCTAGAGGCTTCCATTAAGAAGGAGTTTACCAAACTCGAGTCTGACTACATAGTCAAGGCCTGCAAGGGATTTAAGCATCGCATTGAGGCAGATATTAGAGCTGAGGGTTCACATAATGAATAAAAAATGTGCCAAGCACTATTTTCAGATGATTTGCTTAAATAAATGTCTTCACAAAACCTCTCATTTAAATTTTACTCTCGAAAATTGAAAATAATAAAATATGTATGTACCACTAGATAAGATCAACCCTGAATATATGAAAGAAGAAAAGGAAATGGGTATTTTCTTCTCATCTTGATATTTGTTCAAGATTGTTTTTATGTTGATATACAGCATAAATATTTATAAATTAAACATTACTCAATTCCTGAGGGTTTATTAAGGAACTCTCTTTGAGAACCAATGCTGTAATCAGGGTCGGGGTTTACCGTGAGCGGTGTCTATATTGTGTTGGTCCTTATTTAGTACGGAAGACTGCAGTACCGTCCAGTTGAGTTTCGGTATAAAGTTCGGTCCTTGATGAGGTTAATCAACTTTATTTTTTCTTTTTTTAATCAGTTCTAGTACTGACAATCCGAAGGACTGGTCCTAAGACTAAACAGGACCAAATAGATACAAACTCAAGCAAAAGTATGGGTAGGACCCGTTTTTTCTATTAATTTCGAATCTTTTTATAAAAAATATTTTTGAACAGGGCCTTTATTTTTAAGCTATTTTGAGCCAAGGACTGACATAACATAATGTGTAGGACTCTTTTTACTTTTAATTTCTTTTTTTTAATCTTTTCATTGGTCAAAATAATTTCTGAAACGATAAATGAGGACTGACTAACATAATGGTGCTAAGCTTTTAATTTCGGCAAGTGCCCCAATACCCCTCCTATAACCAGCTATATTTTAAAGTGAAGATGAGGTCCTTTTGTGCACATTTTTTAAGGAAGGAAAGGATTTTCAGTTCCTATATTTTTAGAGCATACAAAGGAATACAAAAATTAATGGTGTTCAATTGAGAATAAAATCCCTCATAAAATAACTAACGCAGACAGACATACATATGAAGCACAGATCCATTGTTTTAAAAACAACAATGAAGATATCGGCTATAAATATGTATGTGTAATGTGTATTTTAATAGTTGAAATCACTGAACACATGTATTTCATAGAAATACATTTTGATGAAAGGAAAATTATTTTTTCTTGCCTACGGCTTTACTAAAAAAGATACTTTTTTTTCTTTCTGTGTCTACCTAGGTATGCTCTATTTTTTCTATTCATACACACACTATAATCATCAACAACTACATACATCGATAATTGATAGAAATTATGTACATACTACATATAAGTAAGTATTGCTGTTAAATTGCAAAATGCAGTTTTAATGGTTAAATTGGAAGATGTAGAAGGTACAATGTACGCAAAGGTTTATCCAATGTAGTTACAAAATAAATAGGGACATCTTTAGACTATTTTAATGAATCATTATGTAAACCTTGTAAGTACATAAATACTAGAGTGGTTCTTAAATCTGCTTTGGGTCAAAATATTGGGTGACAATATAAAATTTGAGTCAAATTGATACATGTTTAGGCGTTGCAGAGGGGCCTTGAAGTTTCTAATTGTCATAAATTTATTGTGAAAAATAATAGTTGATATAAGTTAAAATAGATCAATTTATGATGGCACACGAGTAGGTTTGGAACGGTCCCCTTTCAGTCCTTTAAGTATCGGTCTTATTTTTACATTTTCTTCACCCTTAGCTAGGATTGAATAATATAAAGACAAAGAAAATAATGAATTATAGCTAGAACCTATAACAATTAGTTCTGGCCACACATCTTCTACTTTAAACTTGAGGTATTTTGTCTCTTTGAAAGAGGTTATAATGAACAGATGAAATGACATAGTCATTTCGTCATTTCAGCAGTTATATTTAACATAAAAAACGGATAAGGACCAGTCCGAGGACTAACAAATGTATTAAGATGGGACTGTAGTCTTTTTAAACCATTCCAAAAGTAGACTGGAGTTATTAATAGTTCCCCATAGTTTTTATCTAGTTAAGAATTCCATTTTTATCATAAAATTGTAATATCAAAGGCCCCACACAAGATCTAAACATTGATCAATCATTAAAAGTTGCGCATAGCCCTTGAACCTATGAACTTTATAGTTTTTTAAAGAAATAAATAGAACTTTTACTTCTTATCCAAAAAAAAAAAAAAAAGTGGATATGAGTAAAAATAGAAAAAAAAATTTAAACAACTATTTTAGATGAATAAACAAACTTTTTATTTAGTTTTTACCATGTTTTTGCAGGAAATAATTCTATTTTTTTAAAACAAAATTGTGACACTAACAGCTTCAAAGGCCCTACACAACTTTTAAATATTGATCATTTTTTAGAAATTGCACATTTGGTTCTTGAACCCGTGAATTTTATTATTTTATAGAAAAAATTTCACTTCTAAATATAAATATGCGCTATTTTTAGATAAAAATGGGTAAAAATACAGTAATTTATATTTAAAACAATGTTTTCAATAGATTTCAAACAGTTTTCTCCTAGTTTTTGGGGTAAAAATTCTATTTTTATCGTAAAATTAATAAATTCACCCTCATAATATTAATTATTATAACTTAAATTTTAAATTTCTTCATTTTTTATTCAAATAACAACTTTTGGAGACAATATGTCTCCCTTACATTTCGAAAAGCCCAATTTTAGAACCCGTCTAATATACATTGATTAAAAATAATAGCTATGCACTTTATATTCTTGTAAGTAAGATATTAACAATCTTTATTTATAATTTATAAAGCACAATCTACCCGAAAAATGTTGAAATAATAAGTAATCTCAAAAAATTACAACATGACATTCCTCGAATATATTCCCGTAATTACGTACAAAAATGTAAAATATAATTAATATCAGGAACGCATTTCTTAATATTATCTATCAATTAAGTATATAGAATTATTGAGCATGTTGCAATATACGTATGTATTGTCAAATCTGGACAATTCGTTTATGAGAAAAATACGGATATCTCCCAACTTTTTCCTTAAACCAAATTTTTACTACATAAACTCCATCAAAAAAGAGCAACATTAGTACAAATTGGAGGCACTTTTTATTGTAATACAAAACAAGAATCAAAATTTATTTATATTTTATTAATTATTCTACCCTAACAATATGGCTATGTGTCTTCTTTTTTGGAAATTCAAATATGATGACCTCAGTATCAGTTCTTTGGATAAAACCAACTTTGAATTTTACTGCTAGAAAAATATTAGGCGTAGTACAAAGAAATATATTATTTTTAGTGTATTTTCCTACAACTTAATTTTTTTTTAAATGTTTATCTCTTTGGCATTCAAAACGGCGGTTTACAAATTTATTTATTTACAAATCGGACTCAACAATTTCCTTTGGTTTATCCACACTTTCAACAATTGGTCTTACAGAGCGTAAAACATCTTTTAAATCAAAATTACTGGAACGGAGTCAACCAAACTAAAATTAAGTTATATTGGCCTTTACAATATTAGGACTATAAACACTATTCACATTTTTAGCTGACTGGCTTGTGTTTTCCCCTTCATTGAAGAAAAACTTTAGTTATGGCGTATTTTCTCCTTACCACTCAAACAAAACGGAGTCAAACAATCAAAAAACAGTTTTTTAGTACCAAAACTCATCTTTCCAACACCCTCTAGCGTCAATAGATCGCACTTTTACAGTACAAGATACACATGACTAAAGCCATCTTTCTGAAAAGTAATGGATTTATTTTTACTACCCCTGTTCTAATCAAAAAAACATTTACCAAATTAATACACGTGCATTCAAAATTATTTTTAAAACATATTTCTGTCATTAATTTATATTTTGTTCTTTTCATAATATCCATAGAGCTCTTTCACGTGACGTTAGATATATTGTGAGCATAAACAGTCAAATTTTATTAGAATAAAAACCCTTTGTTTCATTAAGATTAAGGAAAGTGATTAACTACTGCTTCGTATTTGGATGTCAAAATGAGACCGACAAATAAAATGACTGGACCATTTACTATCTATCAAGAATCTGTCACTCCAAAGGTAGACAATAAATTAACTATTAGGTATATTTCTAAGGATCAGATATTTTTTCCAATTATCCTATATTTCTTGTCCCTAATTGATCCAAAATATAATCATTTGTAAAAATATAAAGATTTCGTAGGAATTCTCAGTACTTTTTAATTTAAAGGCCATGTTGGGGAATATATCAAGTCTATGTCCACAACCTGGCCTCACTGTCAATTTATAATTCAAGCGGGGACATTAGTAAAAACCCTTTATACAGCATATCCACAAACATGGACTCAATAAATTCACTCTAGAGGGAGATTGGGAAAAAATCTTAGACTACTTTTTATTTACAAAAAGTAAGAAAAATGACAAATTTTATCCACAAAATATTTCTACAACTCAATTTTGAACAATTAATTAAATAAATATACATGCAATTATAAATTGATTTTAAGATGCACTTACGTCGAAAGCAAAATATGTCTTTACTCCGGATTTGAATGTATAGTTCTTTTTTAAATATACAATTATTAAGAATATGAGAAAATAATTGATATTTTTAAAATTTGTTTTTGTTATGGAATTTTTGTCAAATTGACTACATAATATACAATATGTGGTGTAAACCAAAAATTAAAATAAAATAAATATTTCTTTTGTTGTCAAAACGATTTGTTAGTTGGCGTTCAGCAGTTTCATGGAATTTACAATATTTTATGTTTTTATGCGAAACAATACGAAGATTACAATGTCTTCAAAATGGCATTTTGATTGGGTTCTATATAAAAAAAACTATTGTATACATACTATTTTGCTTATTCAATATATAAATATATACAACGTATTACGAAAATACAACAACATAAATAAATTTATGCCAATTGTTAATATAGCTCATAAATACAATGTTTGTCATGATTTTTCCTTCGCCAGACAATTACAAATGTTATTAGTGCTGTGTAAAAATAAATAAATGGAACAAATGCAGCGGTCAGCAACCTTTACAGCTCCATAAAACACGATTTATTTGCACAATATGAAACGATACAAATATAAAAAAATTTATATGGAACATAATTGATCCGTGGACCATCAGTACAACAGCACATAAAAACGGCGTCAACTTGATTATATTTGAGAGGGAGGAAGAAGGCTTGTTTTATGGATTTTTTTGGAAAAAAAGAAAAATCAAAAATCCACAGCTGTTCACATACAAATAAATCATTTAGAAAAAAATTTCAAATATTAAATTTTTAGGAATAAATTTGAAAAATCCAAAGCTGTTCAAAACTGTTTGTTTTTCAAATATTACATTTTCTTAGAGAAAAAATTCAAAAAATCATAGTTATCACAGAAAAAAAATCTAATGTTAAATTACTAAATACTAAAGCCTCTCCATCCCCTGTGGACGTCTCTGCATATCGTCATATACAGGGGTGGGTACCTCTTCCAGTCCACTTCACATGATGTTCAATAAAATTAAAACAGACAAATTAATTTTGATAAAAAAAATTGCATACAAAGTTAAATAAATTATAATACTATGTTTCATTTTTTGTTTATTTTGAACAAAAATTACCCGTGAAGTGTAGCAATGGAAGAATATAAAAAGTGATACATAATTTGATTTTAGGTGCCTTGAAAATTTATGTCTATATGTCACCTAAAAATTCTAAAACAGTTTGATGAATTGTGTTTTTTGTTTGCATGTTACACCATTAGGACAATGTGTTGTTACTTTATGTTCATCATAAGAGTCAATATGTTGAGCACCAATAAATACAATTTTATTTGAACTCTTGTAACTTTTGTAAATACTATTTTACACTAAAGAGTTGGCCCTATAACATTAGAATTGTACTTAAAATTCAAAGTGTTTAGCTTAAAAAAAGGATAAACAATAAGAAACATTTTTTTTTGGTTTTTTGGGTAGGGACTAACGTAGCAACAGTTGAATAAAAAAGGTTTTATCACAATTGCCCAGTATAGTCTCACATCTACTGATTTGTTTCGTCGTAAGCAACAGGGGGTGGGGTACCTAAGGACAACATTTTTGCAAAACACAAATCTTTATAGAAAAATCCTAGAGTATTAAATAAAGTTGTATAATAGCTGTATACCCAAAGGGATGTAGAAAAAAAAAATACTGTTCAGCGTATTAGTAAAAACTTTAAAAGAATGGAACAAAATAATGGTTTGATTTTTAAAAATCCATTTAATATAAACAATAAATCTAATAAAAACATATGACGAACAAAGCCGGCGGGTTTATATGGTATATTATATATAATGTTCCATGCACATGCTTAGCTATTGTGAAAGAATCCACTAATGGTTATACTACCATACTCAGTTTTAATAAAGTATAAAGACCTGCTCTTATCACAAATAATAAATGATGAACTCTATGAGGATCGAAGTAAATGCCCTTGTAAAAAGATTGCAAAATGTATATATTATATATGAATTGAAAATAAACAAGTCCAAATAAACACTTCCAAAGTAAAATACTATTCTTCTACATAGTTACATTTAAAATGATAAATCGCATGTCAGAGCCCTAATATGATTCATTCATTTTTCAATTTGTTGTCCATACAAAAACTTATTATTATATACTAAAAAAAACATATAATATTTTTATGGGTTGTAAAATTATACTTTCATATGCTTGGTCTAAAAAAAAAATTACTTCTATAAACTGCTATACATAGACTCAAGTATATCTCTTTAAAAGTTGAATTCGTCTGAGCAAAATTAACCATTCATATATGTAGAGCAGTGTTTCTCAAACTTTTACATTGCTTACCACCTGAGAAAATATCAAATAAATTTCCATGTAACGTCATTACACATATAAAACTTTTAAAATTTGACCTTTTTTGACAGAATGCAAGGCACCTTTTAGAAACAAGACATGTTTTGTTTGTTTCTTTAACAAATTTTTAAAATATATTTCTAATTTTGATAACAAAAATCTCGTCAATGAGATATTATTTCCCCTTCCAAACACCCCTCCATTAGTCACGCCTCAACGTACAACTAATCATAACCGTTGTGTCAGTCGGAAAAATGGGATATCTATGGGAAAGCTTATATAATTTTGAAGAATAGCCAGCAGTTGTCGTGAAACATTTAGAATATTTAATATATGAAAAAAAAAAAAAAGTAATTGCCTTTTTTAAAAACAATTATTTTTTTATATATTTTTAGAAAAGGTTATTCAAAAAAAAAGTATTTAAAAAAAAATATCATAATATTTTTGAACTGTTGACCCCCTCCCCTTGTTTCAAAGAAAAAATTCTAAAGACGGCCCTACCACCTGTGGCACACGTACCCCCAGTTTTAGAACCACTGATTTAGAAAAAAAAAATGAATCAAGAGAGATTTAAAATTCATAATTGAAATACAATGAATGACCTTATTAATTTTTTTTCAGAGTAGTAGTATTTATCCTTCCTATTAATGGTAATCACAAATAGTCACTCAAATCAGGCTCCCAATAACAAAAATGGCATTATTAATCTGGTTATGTATCTCAGTGATTCCCAACCTTTTCATCACTGAGGAGCAATATAACGATTTATAATATCCTGCATCATATAAATTATACTAAACCAAATGTTTTATTAATGTAATATCTCGCAAAGTCCTAGAATATAAATTGAGAACCCCCAGTTAGGAACCACTGATCTTAAGTGACTTTAAGAAAACACGAAAAATTTAGTTATTCATGCAAATTGGTCATTTCTTGAAAACCCTAAATTTCATTTTAAACGTATTAGAGGTGAAATGCATTTTTTGGTTCTAATGTCATCGAACTAAGATCCCAGGGGCCAAGAATAGTACAATTAGTATCAACTGACAGATTATCTTCTCGACTACAGCTTCAACTGGATTTATCTTAGTGTATACAATTGAATTTTGAATCCGTTAATAATAGAAAAATCAACTTCATCCTTATATCAAGTTCTTTAAAAAAAGTATAAACTGCCCTGCCAAGTTTTAGGGTTTTTAAGAAATGGCTAATTTTTGCGGCTTGGTAAATTTTTCACGGTTTTTTAGACACACTTTTTAAAAAAAAAAGTATAACTTGAGCTTGTATAATATAAAAACACATCCCTACAAAAACTTTCATTGTATCTATAATGTTCAGCTATATAATTTTTCATATTATATTACTTCAATTCAATTTAATCAACGCATTCCATAGGTTCTTTGTAGAAAAAAAAACACTATATTTTTTTTAACATAATTGCATTTCTAGATGTAAATTCAGATAACATTACAAATGATATGATCAATGTAATCTTTTCTTCCACGGCGTTAAACTTACTTTGATAACTTTCAATTTTTTTTTTTTTGCTCTTTATATATATACCTATATTTTAAAGGCGAATAAAGACCCGGAAGATATATTGTAACCTCATATAGAAAGATTGAATTTGTTCATCCTTCAATATTGTTCATAATTTTCATTTTTATTTATGTATAAACATACACACTAAGTATCAGTATTAATGATGTAAGTAATTTAATTCATTAGTAAATGGAGTGAATTTTTTTTTTTTTTTTTTTTTTTTTTTAACAATTAATTAATACCTTTATAGTGTATAAAAATATTGATTTATTTAACTAATTTCAGCGTCATGACTGTATTTCTTATCATAAAATAATTGTAAAAAATTAGAAAACTATAAGTACCCCATATTTAAAAAAAGAAACAGTGTAAAAACAACAATGATTCATCATTATTGAAGTACCTATAAACATATAAACAGATATTCAAATAATAACGAGTGGTAAACAGAAAAAAAAAACAAAAAAAAACTATCATTCATTCAATTTTTTTATTATGTATGAATTTTCTTGAATTTTTGAATAGAGAAAATATGTATATTGTATTGCCTATTATTATGGTTAAAATAACCATGAAATGAGGCTCAAGAAATATTTTTTGATTTTTTCAATGTACAAGTCAATATGTATGTACAATTTCATCATTTTAATAATCATCTTTAATTTAAAAAACACAATGGATTAAAACATGGGCGCCGTTAGGGAGGAGGACTTGGGGGGGGTGATGGAAAGGACAAATCCCCATCAGATTTTTTATAATCTCCCCCCAGGATTTGACATATTTTATGTAGAGAGTGACACCCTTGAATAGTCTTTCCCAGTCTAAAAATCCTATCTGCACTACTGGATTAAATAGTTTATTAATAATATGCGCCATTATGGGCGACAGCCAAAGAGGGGTTTGCACATATTTTCTGTTCACTTTCAAAATGTACCCCCCCCCGATGTTACATCACTTATATAGTGAACCCCTAGAATACCCCTTAAAAAGTCAATCTTCACCACTTGATTAAATAGGTTATGAATCATGGGAGCCGTTATAGGTAACGTACGTGGAAGTGGTTGAACATGTATTCTGTTACATCAAAATGTCCCCCACCCCTCAGATATTACATAATTTATGTAGTGACCCCTTTGAATGCCCCCTCCTCACGTTAAAAAAGCCCCATCTTCGCCACTAAATTAAATAGTTCAGAAATCATGGTAGTCGTTGTTTTCTGTAGTATCAAAATGTCTCCTTAGCCAGATTTTAACTTATTTATAAATATCGTAATTACCAGGGGAACAGGGGGAGGGACTCCTAATAATTTTTTCAATATTCGTATCTATCGGCCTATTAATATTGAGTATAAAAAAATCAATCTCCTCAATAACAAAACTATGATTACGACACTCTTCTCCCAATTTAAAAAATAATCCTAACTGCAATGGTGTTGTGAATTTAGTTATGATTTGACTATGTTTACGAGTTAGTTTTAGCTGTTAGTTGTACTCTACAAAAAATGTACAGATTCACAAATAAATTTGCTAGAGGTTTATAAATTTCCATACCTTCAAATAGCTATGTAGACTTTTTTTTTTATTGGAGGTTGATGAAAGAATATCAATAATCGAAGCAATGAGATTATCACTGATATTTTTAATATATGTATAGTAACCAAAAAATGAACTGAGACGAAAAGTATAAATTGAAAACACACTACAAATACATAAAGATATAATATAACCTGTAGTACAATAATACTACTACATAGCACCTAGGTATGAATCCCAAAACTAATAGTTAGAAAAGGAAAAAGTGTTTAGCTGTTCGTTATATTAAACGCGCTCTTAAAAACAAGACACGTTGAAGAGTAAATCTTATATTAAAGTAAGGAGCGGTAGGGCTTGATACAAGATATACTATATACACTATGAACAGTGAAAGAGGAAGGCAAACAATATCATAGAGTCGAAGGGATCCTTGTAAATTCTTATATTTCTTTTTCTTCTTTTTTTTTTACTTCATCAATATGGCGTACTACATAATATAATACATAACCGTCAAAATATAGATAGGTTGCGCGTCTTTATTTGTATCACTCTCTTCTTTTACTTTCTTAAACCTTGTACATACATCCAATAAGAATATGTTGCTCTTTTCCTTTTTGAAGAAAAAAAAAAAAAAAAATGGGCCTTGAACAATTTTCTTTCACTTTTCTTTTTATTATTATTAAAATTAGGATTACATAAGTCACATACATACCCATTTCTTCCTATCATACTCAGACTTGTAAAAGAATCTACTCTTGAACGCTCTTTTATTGAAGAACATTTGGTTGTGTATAATATATTGATAATAGTTTATCTACCTATACAGGGGAGTCCAAATTAAGGAGTTTTGACTTTTTACAAGTAAATTTAATATTTGAAATTTAATTTTTCAAATTGTTTTACAGAAAATTTCATTTTCTGTAAATTGCTTCTGATTAAAAATAAAAAAAACTAACCTCAGCTTCAACCCTAGTCTCCAACCTGTTTCTGAACATGGCAGAAGCATTAATGAGGGACTTTGTCCATTTTGCCAACTACCTCGAGAATGGAAGCCTAAAAGGAGTCAACAGCGTGTTGTGTGAACGTTTATTGGAATTTCTCTATACATTGTAGTCCAAGGGGTTCAGATCTGACGAGGATGGGGGCCTTTAGGAAGTCTGGAGTGTGTTTTTTGTAATCAAAACAATTGTAAAAAAAAAAAAACATGCAATTTTTTTTTGTGAACAGTTGTGGATTTTTGATTTTTTTTACATAAAAAAAATATCTTAATTTTTTTTGAGAATAGCTCTGGAATTTTTTCCAAAAAAATTTAATATTTTAATTTTTTGTCAACAACAGTGGATTTTTTTATTTTTTTTCCAAAAAATAATAATCCTTCAGGCGCCCTTGCTATAAATATACATAATTGATTATGTTCAAGTAATACATTGTAGGCTGTCAATACAAAAAGAAGCTACAAGGATATTCTTCATCATTGAGTCTAGATTATACATTTGTATTCAACGATAAAAATAAACTCTGCCTATGACCTTATTGCATCCTTTAAAGTTGTTGGACAGTCTGATTTGTTATTCAAAATAACCTTTTATTTGTGTATTTAATACATTCTGATAACAAATAATCTGCTAGCATAGCCTGTACTTCATCTTCAGTGACATTCAATCTTATATTTTGTGGATTGGCATAGATTCACCATAACATTCTCAATGGTATTGTCGTAGGGGCGTCTGCAGGATTATTTAGCTATTTTTTTCTCTTCCTTTAAGTGACTTTGTTTTTGAAATTTTTGAAAAGAAAATCAAAAAAATTAATTTTGTTTAAAAAAATTCAAAAATTTACAGCTATTCACAAAAAAATTCAAAAATCCACAGCTATTCTCGAAAAATTTAATTTTTTCTAAAATCTTTTACTTTTTTCTTCGAAAAAAAATTTCAAAAATCAATAGTCATTTTCAAAAAAGTACATTTTTGTAAAAAAATCCAAAAATCAACAACTTTTGGCAAAAAATAAAATCTTTAGAAAAAATTTCAAAAATCCTTCATTATTCACAAAAAGTAAATTTTTTTGGAATTTTTTTTCCAAAATCCACAAATGTTCAAAAAAGTTAAGATTTTTGGAAAAAAAATTGAAAAATTAAATTTCAAATATTTTTTATTTGAAAAAAAATTCAAATTTTCACGTAAAAAGCAAAAAGTTCTTCATTTGAGGGGGGGGCTACAACCCTGCTATCCCACCCTCTGCAGACGCCCCTGTATCATCAATGAAGAGTCTGAATATAGTGTAAAAAAATTATATAAGATTAGCAATAGGATTAAGACGTAGCTATGTGGATATTATTTCATAGGTAGAAATATCTGTGGTCCAGCAATGCACTATTAATTAAGGTTCGGCAAATTATCCTTCATTTCTATCAATAAATCATTTTTAGTAATCCTTTGGGTGTTTGGCAAATTGCAATTTAATTAGCAAAAATTCATTGTCCTTATTAAAAAAATAGATATTGATAGATTTTATTTGAAAGGGCCAAATTAAGTCTAATAAATCAAATGATGGTTATAACCTATAACTAACATGCTTTGGTATCTCATACTATTTCATAAATTTGAATATAAAGTCTATAATTGACGGAAATATTCTTATGAAATATTGGGGTGTATTTAATGTGCAAAAATAAATTGGTAATTTATTGTTTTCTTGATTTGTCTTTGTCTAAAATCATCAGATATCACATTAACCGTATATATGCGGTTGAAGTATTCTACAATTTAATTCCGAAAATTAATTCAGTAATTAACAAATCTGTTACTCTTACATGTCCCTAGTGAAATACATCTCTCTAACCAACCACCCTCAGCTTCAACCACAGCCTCCAACCTGCCTCTGAACCTGGCACAGCCATTAATGAGAAATCTTTCTCCATTTGGGCCACCTCCTCGAGAATGGAAGCCTAAAAGGAGTCAACAACATTATGTGCACGTTTATTCGAATTTTTTTCCACATAGCAGTCCAAGTGGTTCAGATTCAACGAGGTAGGATGCCACATTTCCTTTTGCTGTAGGGCCTTCAGGAAGTCTGGAGTGCATTTTTTGCAATCAAAACGATCATGAGTCTTCCGTGTTCCCGGGCATAGTTTTGTCAGTTGAATACGATAAGTACACTTTCATAAAGATAGATCTCAGAATGACCAAAATATTGATGATTATGCTTGTTCTGATTTTAAAATCCCCACTTTGTATATTTTATGATCAATTTAATTCACAGTATCACATTGATACTTTTAGGTATTAGTATACCCCTTAAAAATCAAATCCTTAAATCAATCCTTCCATTTTTTCCCCTTGATATAAAACCATGATGTGTAAAATATTTTTTGACTTTAATGAATATTTCCCGCATCCTTATGTTTTGTTCTATTTAAAAAAATTAGCTTTAAAAATTGTTATTCACATTTTTTTTCTGATAACATAAAGTTTCAATACTAACTTAGTCTGTAAGTATAAATAAATTTCATATCAATACCAATACCTAACTTGTTTGGTAGTAGTTTCAATATTCAGTCCTTTTTAACATCAATTAGACTATTTAATATTTATGTATCTACAAAAACGATTATTTGGTACAATCTTCTTTTCTCGGTAGTGGTCAAATCAACATTGATTCTACGATTCACTTCTTTAAAAAAAATAAAAACGATAGAACGGTAGATAACGAGGGTCAAAAGTTTTATAAACTAGGACCACCTATGAGTGTCGCTCAAACGTTACAGTATTTGGCACAGGAATATATTTTGAATATTATAACTGTTTGAGAGGATAAGAGAATAAAAATGAAAAAATTGTTTCTTTTAGTAGTCAGCCTAATGGACATATGTTTTTGTTTTGGTTGTACTAAATTGTGCATATACATACAAATTGTATCAATAAAGTATATTAATTTTGTTGGCTTCTCTTGCTGTTTAAACTTTTATTCATAGATATGTTTGTTATACTTATAAATATAAAATCATAAATTGATTTTTAATATTTATATATTAAAATCCCTGAGTAAACATTTTGATGGCATATAGCAACCTATGTGCGCGTAGAAAAAAGTGTAATGTCTGTTATAATTTAGCATGTTTGTATAGGATTTTTACAGCTTTATTAATGGACTGTTATTTGTATTATTAGTTGAGTTGTATAAAATAAGGCCTGTCGATATCTAAAAATAAAAGAAAACTAAAAATGACATGGTAAGCTTACAAATTTGTAGAATGTTTGAAAATAGAGTAGCCTATCTGCCAGATGTCTCATTAGATAAGCTGCAAAAAAACAACAACAAAAAAAACACAAAAAACCCAACTCTGTATCTAGCAAGGACATACGCAGGAACTGCTTTGATGTTGATCATCAATTATAGTCTGAGTGCAACAAGGACTAACACTTAATACTCCCCATTTCCGACCAAATCCTCAGTTTTCCTCTCCGTCATTCGTGAACACAGACACTTGTGGTTACTTTATAATTAAAAGTTGACAACAGCTTTCGAAAATTTAAAAAAACAAAAAAAAACACTCTATAAATTGCTAACTATAAAATAATTCTGCAGGGTCATATTTTATGCAACTCTAACCATTAGTTTGTCTGCTAGACATTCAATCCTCAGCATGTTAAGGACTTACATATATTGAGTAGCGTTCTAGCCAGCATTTGACTGCTAGGATATACTGGGTCGTGCAAAATTATTTACCGATGATGTAAATATACTTTTTAAGAGGTTTGGTGGAACCAATCTGATTGTTTCGTATTTTTACTGTTAAAATAAACAAAAATCCTTCCTGTGAGAGCGTAACAACTTCCACACATGAGACCATGTCCAATCAGGAAACAAAGAGGATCGAAATTGCAGCCCTCCTCCGAGCGGGAGTGCCTCATAACAACATTAGGGAACGGGTTGGAGCCTCGTTGAAGATAATTTACAACGTTTCCAAGCCCTTGGAGGCTGGGGGTGATCTCAAGCATTCCCCTGGGGCTGGCAGGAAGCCCACTCTCTCAACAAGGCAAGTAAAGGCGGTGTTCAAGAGGACTCCCAACAGGTCCATTGCCGACATGGCCAGAAAGATGGGAACGTCGAGATCAAGTGTTTCAAGGACATTGAAAAGGGCTGGAGGAAAGTCCCTGAACGCCCTCTGCTAACTGAACGTCAGCGAGAAAGTCAGACTTGAGTGTGCCAGAAAATCTTGAATGATATCAAGAGCTCATCTGGACGCATCATCATTTTTTCAGATGAGAAAACTTTTACGGTCGATCCTGTTTTCAACAGGCAAAATTACCGTATTGTGAGCTTTGGAGATGTGCAAGATAAGCACCGCTATGTGGCAACAACAAAGCACCCTGCTTCGGTGATGATGTTGTGTCTCGTAGCCTCGAACGGGAAGACCATGAAGCCAAGGTCCTTCCGTGGATCAAATCCATAGTCGGCAACTCTTCTTGGGGGTTTCAACAAGATGGAGCACCCGCCCACGCTTCCAAGAAAGCTCAGGAGTGGCTCAAGGACAACATGAACTTTTGGCGCAAGGACTACTGGCCACCTCAGAGCCCAGATATGAACTCACTAGACTTCTCTATCTAGGCGCACGTGGAGACCAAGGCCTACAAAAAACGACACGAGAACATAAATGCCTTAAAGGCTGCTGTCAACAAGGCCTGGGCCTCCATGTACGCCGATTACATTCAGCAAGTCTGTGGCAGCTTCAAACGTCGCCTGACCAGTGTCATTGAGTCAAATGGTGGCTACATTGATTAAATTTGATCACAAACTATTTTATTATTCTAAAAATATATGAATAATTGTTTCTCAAGTCATTTGAAATGTCATTATTCACTGCGATATGTTCTGAACAAAAATCGGTAAATAATTCTGCACGGCCCGGTAGTTACTCACTATTTTTTTTTTTTTTTTTTTTTGCTGAGAGTTTTACTACTAGAAAGTAAATATATTCTCTTTCAAAAGCTTGGCATACCTTAGGCTACTATATGCTAACTTTGAGCATTGAAATTTTCGTGGAGCAATTATTTGAGTTAAAAGGTAATATAATTGATTTTATTTCAATAATACTATGCATCAACATTTTTGAGCTCAGGCTTAATGGTTCTTTTAATATTTGTTTTTATGTTAAAAAAGACACATAAACACAAAAATTGACATTCAAAATTAAATATTTTCCTTTTTTAGTCCACAGAGGGATTTTTGAATTTATAACTCATTTACTAAATGAAAAGTAATACTGGGTACACCATAATTATCGCGTTGATTTCAAATGACTGTTTTGTCATTTTACGCCCAATAATGATAATGTACATGTCCAGAGAAAGATAAATTGTGTAACCTTAAATTAATATTTCCTTAATTTTATATAAATGGATGGAACTATAATTTTTTAGAGTCTAATCAACCTAAATATTTGCCTTTGGTAGATATTTTGGAAATTTGAAACATTCTTTCAACATATTTTACAGTCCTCTGAAGTTTCTTCCTTTCCAAATCCTTGAGCTTTTTGACTTGTGGCCGTAACCTTGGTACTTGGAAACCTTCCCTTCGTCTTTATCGAGGTACACTCCCCAAAAAAATTTTTTTTTTGTTAAAGTGTTGGCTATAAAGTTCTGGTTGAAATTAAGGATTTTATCCATATTCTATATGCCCTTGTCAGTTTGATATGTAGCCAAATATCTGGGTGTCAGCATATGGCCTTCTGATTATCCTATTTCTTTTGCTGCTTCTGAAGGTAAAAAACAAGTACATATAGTAAATTCTCAATAACTCGAATAATTATTGCTCAAAATTTGATCAAAAGTATCAATTTAAAAAATCTATGCTAACTAAATTATGTCATTTGTTAGGTTAATTTAAATTAGTATTTATTGATTAGATGTAAGTAATGTAATCAACTTATTTATATTTAATTTCTGAGCTTTTCCTGCTTCTAAAATAATATTCGTTACTCCTTACGATAAGTCAAATAATTGACTTCATTATTTACTATTTTACTATTTTCACGCAATTGTCCTATTATAGCAATCCTCTTAACAAAAGCATGGGAAGAGTGAATCCTATAAAACAGCAAACTACTGTTTATCTATCGAATCCAAACATTATATATTTATTAAATATTCTATAAGAAAAGTAAAAGTTAAACTGAAAAAATCCTTTTTTTTGACGAAAAATCTTTTTAAGTCTTAATATAATGTTTATTCTTTAGTTTTAGCTATTAAAAAATTAGAAAAAAAATCGGAAAATATATCCTTCTAAATAAAAACCTTCCTTTTACTTGATTTTTTTGTATGATTTGACCCATTTTGTTTGAACTATATTCAAGATGACTCAATAAATACTTTATCTTTTGAGTGCTGGAATATTTTTTTAGCATATTACTTTTGATATTTTAATTTGATTCTGAATCAAAATTATACTCTTAAAATATGATTTTAAAAAAAGCCTAAATCTATTGCAATTGGAAATGTTAAAGATCATTTTCATGTTCTATGGCTAAAAAAACAATAATAAATTCGAGTTTAAAATGACGGGCTTTCCAGAACAAGAATTTGCTGCATTGTTATAGTTTTTCTCAATATTTAATTAAAAATTAATAATTTAAAGCTCTAAGCTATTTAAATATTGTTACAAGATTTTAACCATTGTTAAATGTTTCAAAAATGGTACGCCTTTTTTTATCTTGGTTTTTGTTTTCAATTTTTTGGTCGTGTAGCTGTGAAAAGCTAAGTCACAATTTGTTTTGTTTATTAATCATCTTCACAAAAACTTTTCATCTTTCTCATTAAATATCTCTTTGAATGTATTAAAGCAAATAAATTCGACACACTAGTTTATGTAGATGAATGAAAAAAACCTTGAATATTAATGAAAGAATTTTAGTTTAATTTTTTTTTTTTTTTACTTCTTTTTTACTTTTTTATTATGAACTTGAGAAAATCGCTTAGAAGTGTGTCAATATAAAGAAAAAATGATCCATTTCTCTTAGATTTTTTTTTCAAAAATCCACGTTACTCTCCGTCCTTCAAGAGCACACAAACACTAGTTATTACTATAAACTTAAATATTCCCTACTCATGAATTAACAACAGCTCTGAGCGATAGAAAACCCACTCCCGCTTTCTATGATATATTTTTATACACCTCTGAATGGATAAAAATATATTGTAGAAAACGGAAGTGGTTTGTTTTTTTGCCAATCTGAACAGATTTTTTTATATTATATCATATTTAACAATGAAAAAACGGATTTTTTTAAAATTATTTTGGAAGAATCCTAGGAAGAGAATATGAAAGAGGAAAATAATATCGTAATAATGGGAGAAGAGCTCGTCGAAATTGAATGTCTATTCTGTATTTAATACTCGTACATCCTTGTTTTGCCGATATTTGTATCTTTCGATTGCAATCTACTATTGAAGGAATTATTTGAAGTATGTATTCATAACAACGTTCAAGACTTTGGGTAGGTTATTACGTTTGAAAGAGAGCTGATTCAGTATTTCGAAAGCAACGAGAGTAGGTTCATTGTAGTTCAAGAATAATCTAATTTAAAACTTACAAAAACAGTTAAAATATCAAAAAAAAAAATGAAATTGTATATTCCCAACATGATATTAAAAAAAAATTTACATATTCATAATTAACGTTTCAAATACTTTAAAAAATAATTATTTACATTTTTAAATTTAGGGAAAAGTACTATTTTCTTGACATGTGTCATTAATCTAACTATTTTTTTGTTTAACCTTTAGAGAATATTTATAGTCAGGAAATTAATATTGTATAAATAGTTGGAGAAATAATTACAAAATACAAGTATGAAATGGAATAACTGATATTTATTCGATTTTCATCAACCCATGTGAAAAAAGAAAAGAAAATTGATACAAGATTTACATAGCAAATAAGTATTATTCTTTGTCGGTTGGGTACTTGTTTCCTCTTTCACTCCTGAAGGGTTTTTTGGGGATAGCTATCTCTACTACAACTTTCAATAAAACTTGAAGGATTACATTGAGAATCCGAACAGGGTGATTATTCTAATGGAAGTTATATTTGAATGGACTGTTGAGGCCTTATTTTGGATTTACGAGTGAATATTATCAAGACAATTCTTTCATTTCAATTCCATACAACTCACTGTATGAATCAGACGTTTCAATCCCTTCCATAAGACTCAGTACACCAACGTTCCCCGTCTCCCTAATCCGTTCCCGCTTTTTAGCAGCTACCTCATTTCTCCAAAGCCGATTTTTGTAGTAGGAAGCAAAGCTGTTCACAACAATTGGAATGGGCAATGTCAGAATGAATATTCCCATGAGAGCGCAGAATCCACCTGTAATTTTTCCACCGAGTGTAAAGGGATTTAAGTCATATCCGACGGTTGTAAGGGTCATGAGACTGAACCAAAAAGAGTCAACAAATGTCCAGCCTGAGCCTTCTCTTTCTGTAAAGTAAATGAGGCAAGCCACTGTGAGCACAGCAACTCCGATAAGAAGAAGAAGTAGACCCAACTCTTTGTAGGCTTGTTTCATAGTGTGAATAAGACTTTGGAGTCCGGCAAAGTGACGAACTAATTTGAATACCCGTAAAATCCGCATGACTCGTACAAGACGAATGATTTTCCCAGCTTTACCGATGATTTTTATGTCCTCTAGGCTCCGAAGGAAAAGGGAGAGGTAAAAGGGTAGAATGGCAAAAAGATCCACTAGGTTCATGGGCTCAAGGACGAAGCGAAGTTTGACAGGACAACAAATGAATCTAATACTGTACTCGATTGTAAAAAAGGCCACACATAGCGTATCAAAGATGGAAATAGCAAAGACGACGTTAGGATAGTAAGTTTCTCCTTCACGAATGACCTCTCCATGCTCCAATTCTCGAAATTCTTCCAGTGTTCCAAGGATGAAAGTCCCTGTGGAAACAATCACAACAATCAGACTAAAAAATGCCATGATTTGAGCGTCTTTCCCACTCTCTGGATATTCTATTAGATTCCATAACTGTTTTCGAACTTTTGCTAGTCGTGTATCTCCAAACGTTTCTTCCTTAGACCGTTTAATAAATATGTCCTTTGCTTTTTTTCACTTTCTTGTTCTTTTACACAAATTTCCATCTCGGGATAATACTTTAGGGCACAACAGGGCTCTAGAAGTATTTCATCGATCCCCCAATAGTCAAAATCCGATTTCAAAATGATAGCACAAGATTTCTCCGTAAAATGAAGGATTTGGAATCGATAAATATCCAGAATAGTATTAAAGCCTTGTCCGTTCCTATCATAGAACACGATAGGGGAATTATTACTTTCTTCTTCAACGTAGGCATCACATAATTTCAAGACGTCAATAAGACTTTTGGCACGAACTAATTTCCCAAGCCGGGATGCTGGCAAAAAGTTTTTCAAATTTTCTATTCGAGTGTTGTGGATTTGACCTCCAACATCAATGATGATATTCCCTGTTTTACTCTGAATATAAGGAGGCTCGTCATCATCTTTGGAGTCAAGGAGATAAGAATAAGGACCTTTTTCTTTGCATTCATGGTCATCTCGCATTTTCCATTCTCGCTTTGCATGTTGCCTTGTGTTAGAGTTTGGGAAATAGTTAAGACCTTGTACGACTTCGCGTCACTCCTCAGCAACAGTCATCATGAGGGTTGGGAAGGAGACTTCGATGGTGGCAGGTTCTTCTTTTTTAAAGGGTAATCAATGGAGTCACCATGATGTTAAAGAGAGGAGGAGAGAACGACTTTAGCAACAAGGAAGCGTCTCAAATATGTTTCTTCTTTAACCGTGCATGCATTACTGACGTTCAGCTTCCGTGAGTAACAAAAAAATTAAAAAAAAAAAACGAAAGCAATGCATGTTGAGAGAAGAGACAATATAAACCATATAAAGGTAATGTAAAGAGGAAGAAAAGACGAGGAGAAGGAGTGGAAGGAAGAAGCTCAAAAACCAAATAGGAGCAAATTCATCCTAGCGTACTACCATACATTTACTTTTTTTAAATCTTTTATTTGACGTATGCATATACCCACATAAATCAAAAGTAAGTTAAAAATTAGGGGAAAAAATTGCTTGACCATTATTTTTGAATATATTATAGTGGAGAAAATAATTCAAAAGACCAAAAATGAAACAAAAAAAAGACCAAAAAACAGTTAGTAGTTAGCTAATTCTTTTACATTACGGATTGATTATTCCATTAGTATTATTAGTACCGGGTGGTCCATTGACATCTAAAAACTTATTAATTCAATAACTAATGAAGGTTCAATGATTGAAATAAATTCAAATTTCGATATATTAAAGCATTAATAATTAGTTACAAAAGAAAACAAACCTGAGCTTTACAGTATAGATGTTTTTCTTACTGAAGTAACGCCCGCCGGTTGGGACTGCCTAATAAAGCATTTTATTAGACGACGCCACTAATTGTATCAAAACAAAAGGGCTCATTGCTGATAATTAATTATACATAAAAAATGCATACATTTTTAACCAATCTTGATGTATCTAACTACACCAAATGAAGAAATACTAACTAAACTCCGGAGTATTGGATTCTAGTTGAGACAAATAAGTGGTAAAAATATATGTATGAGAAGACTAAATTTTTAATAATAACTGTTTGTTTCAGGAAATATTAGAAGGGACGAGAAAAGAAGAATGATTTGAAAAAAAGTATATGACCATTGCAAATGTATTAGTTTATTAAATAGATAATAAATCTAGACTATGGTAATTTGAATACATAAAAATGCAATAACATTATTTGCAAAATATATCAATCTTTAATTTATAACTAATGGAGACGTTAAAGCCCTTATTCCAACCGGAGTTTCGGTGAACAACAGGACTCGGACAGGTTTATCAAGAAAAAATCTACAAAAAAACTTCATCAAAAATTCCCAAGATTTGTTTTTTCTAAAAAAAGGTTGCAAAAAATCCAAGACCCAAATATTCAACCAAAAATTAAATATGTTCCTCTCAAAAATAAATTTACATTGGAACTTTACATTTTTGAAAAAGTTAAAGGATCTATTTTGGATGTAAGATTGATGTCTTTGTCACAGGGATGTCTAACCCATGTCCTACGGGCATCCTGTTGTACAGTCCCCTTAATGTTTAAATGCGGGTAACTACTCCTTCTCACTGTAAATTGTATTTTCTTGTAAATTAAAGGTCTTGGGGAAAAAAATTAATGAGACAACATTTTTGTTTTCTTTAAATTATGCAGCGGAGAAATGTTATTTTATTTTTTTCAAATTTAACATTTTGCCTAATTTGAAAATAAATATGTATTTAATTGTTTTGTTTTTAAAGCAGTTTTTGATGAAAATCAATTTAATGGGTTCTGTGGCCCATTAATATATTTCAAGTACCAATGTAGCCCATATACATATTATTTATTACAATGGTAAATTACCCCAATTGGAGTATTTTAGAAAATTTTGGGGATACATTTTCTTGTGTTTTATTTCCTATAAACAATGCAAATGACGTCATTATACCATTTTTGTTATTTTCACTCGCAACTTTTTCATCACTTTGCAGAATTTACCTTGTTAATTAAGTTAAAAGGGTGAAGTCATGGAGGTTGTATAGTTAGTTATGAAGCAATACTTAACGCTTCCAGTGTGCAAAAAAGTGTCACCAGGAACACTTCCATATAATATAATAATGAGAAACTGGTCTTTGTTTCCCCACTTGGTTGATAGCTTTGGGGTTGACAAACTTGATATGTACATGGAGCATAAGCCAGATTATTAAAGCTTGATGGATTCTGATTAATCTTATTTAAAAAGGGAACCTCCCGCTTAAATGACAGCCTCTATACGTGGCAGAAAGCACGAGCAGGCTTTCACCACTTTGTCCCTTAGAAAATCCTGGAATTCCTTCTTTATCATTAGATAAGTTTGCCTTGGGCGTTAGAGGAGGCTCGGTTGATAAGCACTCCACACGAATAAAAAAATCCTTGGGATTGAGATCCGGCGAATTAAGAGGCCCAAAGTCTGACGAGATGAAGTCATAAAAATTCTCTTGGAGCCATTTAGTATTTTTTTTAGTTTTGGGAGGGAGCCCAGTCCTTTTGGCACATCACAGTCCTTGGTAACCATATTATGACCTTCGTTTCTAGCACGTCCAGGTAAGCATCAGTGATGACATTGAGACCTTGGATGATCATATAAGCAGACATGAGGTGGCCTTCGGAGCTAAAATCCCAAACATCATTATACGGGCAGGAACTTCCTCTGCATGACGAAGAGCATATCCTTGGGGTAGAAGACGAACCACCTGTTGTTCTAGTTGTTGATCTTATGGTTCTGGCAAAATTTTTATCGTCTGAGAAAAACTAGAGCATACCTTGATAAAGTGGTGTCTTGAAGAGCTATTGGGGGTGCTCTAAGTGGCTTTCATTGATATTTTCCTTCCACTTCTTGTATGAGTAGAAATGAAGGTTTTTGCGAATGCAAAGGCAGATCAGCGACTCTGAACTGCCAACTTCTTGAGAAATTGCCCTGATTGATTTCCCTGTGTTTTCCTTTACGATTTGCTGGATTCTGCCGTGAATTTCTTGTGTTAAAAAACAGTCACTTCGGCCTAATCCCGCATAATTTTGGGCACAAACGTCTAGTTGAGTCCCAAAGTTCAAGCAATTGTTTGATTGTTGCTCAAGGCTTGGATTTCAAGGAGGGCATTCTACCTTTTATAAATGTTTCGAATAAAGAATTTGTCAATTGATTCAATGTTTTTTTCAATTGGTGAAGGTTTGAGCAAGATATCTAACAAGTCAGGCACCAAATCCCCGTGTTTGTCCAAGAAAATGCGCCAAAGTAACCGTTGCTCAACCTTTACTTATTTGTAGTACGCAAAATAGCTTCTATAAAGCCTTATAAATGTTGGGTATGCGAATTATATGTAATTATCTCACTTATTTAAAAAGGTATCTTAATTTTCCTACGAATAGTTAATTTAGAACATTGTTCACAGCTTAACAAATTTGTATTCAAATTATAAACCTTCAAAAGACTAATGAGAGATAATAAAAGTAGATGATGGACATCCAGAAGCATTACAGCATTAAGAAATCCATTGGTTTTTATTTTTTTACACATGACATGAAAGCCTTATTTTTCTTATCATATATTTTCCCTCGTATTTCTTGAACGATATCTGTTTTCAAAACCCCATATGTATATTAAGATATAATCTCACACTACATTTGACTTTCTAGTCATTTCCAGGAGAATAAAATCATAATTTGGAGGATTGGAAGGTAAATCAGCTTCAATCAGAAGAAAAAAGGATGCTCAGGGCTTGAACTCACGGCATTCATATCATGACACCAACACGTTCCCTACAAAAAGAGACTGACAACTTAAACATGAAGATTTCAGAGGCCAAAATTTATTTATTATTTCCACTGGTTACTGGTTATCTTGAAGACCAATGCCATACTTTAAATTGAAAATGTTTTGTTCATCAGTGAAACAGGGATCCGCCACCAATATAGTGTACTCCAAAATATCCAATGCCCCTTACCCCCATCACCACGTCCATGGGATGT
This sequence comes from Lepeophtheirus salmonis, assembly GCF_016086655.4. NCBI lineage: Eukaryota > Metazoa > Arthropoda > Copepoda > Siphonostomatoida > Caligidae > Lepeophtheirus > Lepeophtheirus salmonis. Next base: position 23,161,543 of record NC_052132.2, read on the forward strand.
CATAAATGTATC